>NC_059378.1:20344974-20645437 GCF_019703515.2 Myxocyprinus asiaticus | reverse complement strand
AAGGACAGGCAAATGCTCACAAGTGGGATACCATATTTCCTGATGAAGAGTATATCTTTGGGGACTTCACTGAGCGTCTCTGGGCGTATCTGACCATCCAGGAGCTCTTGGATAAGAAGTGAGATTTTTTTTCTGAGACCTTACATACTCAGCCCATTTACTTACAACTCTAGGACCAGTAGTCATGCAATCAAGGCCTACTGTATGTGAAAAATGACTAGTCTAAATGTCATTTGAATCCAATCTAATTATTGGACAATATGTTCTGACAGAGAAAAGGGCTCACCAGATGAGAAAGGAAATGCCACTGCTGAGGCTTTGAACCTTTCGTTGAAGTACAACTTCGTCACACCGCTTACCTCCATGGTTGTCACTAAACCTGAAAGTAATGACTCTCTCATTGCGGATAAGTTAACTGAAGGTATGACTAAACCAATTGTCAAATCATGACATGAACAACATAGATTGCTTTGGAGAAAACAAATTTGCAAGTACTGAAGGCAATAGTGCATAATGTCATAAACCATACAAATCTAGACTCAGTAAACAAAACAAAAACAAAAAACAAATGGATCAAGCTGACTCTGACATTGCAGCAGTGTTTAAGTGGTAATATTAAAAATCTGAGGTCATTTACGAACCCTCATATTCAGTGTTGTGTGTTTCCGATTACAAAGTAATTAGTATTTTACTTTTAATTACATTTTATTTAAAAAAAAAATGATGTAAAACATTACATTTTAAATTCTTATAATCAGATTACAGTTACTGAATTTCAATTAAAGTAACTACTTTTACATATATCACTTGTGCTAAAGTAATGTGTACTGTATAATACATTTAAAATATGAATTCAGATGTACATCTTTTAGTGTTTCTGTAAGAGATGGAAATATAAACATTTTTAATTTGAGTGAAAAAAAAAATCTAGGAAAATGTATTTAGAAAGTAACAAGTAAAATAATTAGTCATTTGATTACTTTTTAGGTTAAGTAATCAGTAAAGTGGATTACTTATTTTGAGTAAATTTCCCAACACTGCTCATATTGTTCCAAACCCATATGACTTTCTTTCGTTCTGTGGAACAGAACATTAGACAAATTTGAAGAATGTTAACACTGCTCTTTATTTTAATATCATGAAAGTTAGTGGAGACTGAGGCTGTCAGACCCTAACATTCTGCCTAACATCTTTTGTGTTTTATGGAAGAAATAAGGTCAACCGGGTTTGGAACAGCATGAGGGTGAGTAAATGATGACAAAATGTACATTTTTGGGAGAACTATCCTATTCGATTTAAAAAGAAAATTACTGAACTTCATTAACTGGCATAAAACAGGTGTTCTCAATGTCTTTGTTATTGTGTTTAACCAGTTATATGACCCTTACTCTTACATTAATTCACAGAGCAACGAAGACATTTTGAAAAATATGGTTAGTCTTTACACTTCTTTCATGTGTGAAATATCTAATATATCTAATATATTTTCTTCTACTATTTATTGTACGGTAGATTGACCATTTGCACATTTGCAGGTCATGTGCCTATACCATCTAGCAATGCCTACAGGGCCTCAGTAGCAGCACCTACATATTTTGGTAAATGTTTTATTTAATGTAAATTGAAATAGATGAAGATTTTTGAAATAGACTAAGATTCATAATAAAACCTTCACTGTTTCTTTGCAATGTATCAGTTGATGGAGATCCACACTTCATCATTGAGTTGCCAGATCAGAATGATGCTCTGTGCTTCAACATTGATGACAAACCTGGTACCATATTCAACCTGGTTAGAGACCCACTTACAGGTGAACACAACTGGATTTGTTTTTCTTCAAACAACATACTGAATATTTCCAGAAGCATTAGAAGATATTAAAATGGAAGTGTGTCATTTCTACATTACTAGCATTACCACGGAATAAAAAAAAATAAAAAAAAATGTTTTAAACAGAATAGAGAAAACTCCCATCTTCCATTGGTTGTACAGTACAAACAGATAGTCCCACCCCAAACTTGCACCACTGATGCATGATCGAGCCAATATTGCTGTGTCAAGCTGGATGGGCTGGTCAAATAAACAGAAGACTGTTTTGATAGTGCCACAGAGCAATAGTATTACACTATTAAGTGAAATCACAGACTGATCTCAAAGTGAAATCGGAATAAAAATAGGTTGAATTTTCTTTAGCTGAGTCTCTGCTTACCAAAATTTGAAACACTGCCCCCAGTGACCAAACCGGTAAGTGATGTTGGGCAAATGGGCACGTGTGAGCTCCATTTTCCAGGAGAAATATCCACGAAGGGGCACCAAAGGCGAATTGTTTTCAGCTCTACAGAATGTAAAACAGTGAAGAGGAATGCATATTTTACAAACTGAACCCCCCAACCAAACCCCAAACCTGTTTTATGTTAGAGGGAAAAAATGCAACCTCCGAATCATGCTCATCATTGATTATGCAAATATGATTACTTCCTGGTTTCGAACCAGGGTTTCCCACGCTGCTAATGCATCGTGCTTCCCTTGCCACAAGGGAAGGTAAAGCGCTTAAGCCGATACAAAAATATTTATATGTGATATACTGTACACTCACCAACCACTTTTTTAGGTACACCTGTACACCTACTTATTCATGCGATTATCTAATCATCCAATCATGTGGCAGCAGTGCAGTACATTTAATCAGGCAGATATGGGTCAGGAGCTTAAGTTAATGGAACATCAACCATCAGAATAGGGAAAAAATTTGATCTCAGTGATTTCGACCATTGCGTGACATGACGGACTGGTTTGAGTATTTCTGTAACTGCTAAATTCCTGGGATTTTCACTCACAACAGTCTCTAGAGTTAACTCAGAATTGTGCCAAAAACAAAAAACATCCAGTGAGCAGCAGTTCTGCAGATCTTGTTGATGAGAAAGGTCAACAGAGAATGGCCAGACTAGTTTGAGTTGACAGAAAGGCTACGGTAACCCAGATAACCCCTCTGTACAATTGTAGTGAGCAGAATAGCATCTCAGAATGCACAACAATCTTGAGGCAAATGGGCAACAACAGCAGAAGACCATGTCGGGTTCCACTTCTGTCAGCCAAGAACAGAAAGCTGAGGTTACAGTGGGCCTACTATCTGTGTACCTTAGCAAAAGTTGTGATTCATACAGACCAGGCTATGTTTTTCCCATCTTTAACTGTCCAGTTTTGGTGAGCTTGTGCCCACTGCAGCAGCTTTCTGTTCTGTAAAAGTAGGCTTTGATGTCTTGCTGTAGAAGCAGTCATGTGCTGATGTATTCATATGTGTGACGTCACAAAGTAGGAAAAATCCAAATGAGCCATTTTGAAGCTTGGTTTAAATAAATGCTCTTTTTGTATTGAGGAGGAAGTTGAACTCTTACATGTCAAACGATCAATGACATTTTTATTCCTCATGTCATGACCCGTTTAAAACTGGCAAAATGTCTAAAGAACATTTGTTGGTGCTCCACAGGTATTGTGGTCAATGGCCAAACCATTGGAGATAAGAAGGTCATCCCAGGGAAAAAAGTGAACACCTATTTTGGCCGATTTGGAATCGTTCATGAGATGTTTGGTATAAGATTAACAGTAAGCACTAAGGAGATCTCAGTGTCTGAGGCAGGAAAACAGGCAAAATTCTTCTGGACTGATACTGCCACCATCAAAGGGCCTAAGTAAGATGCAGTCAAACATCTCATTGAGAAATTACAAAGTAGCCAAAATCAAACACTTGGAATTGAAAAAGAATTTGAAAAAAACTCATCCTACTCACAGAACCATGTCCCTTCTTTCTCCAGCATGGATCTGAAGGTAATCAAAGATCGCAGTTTGACAGTGACCTTGAAGAACTCGGTAAGGTTTCTGATTATCCTTCACAAAGTGTGGAAGAAACACCCATATCACCAAGACTACCTTGGATTCTATACCTTGGACAGCCACCTTCTTTCACACAATGTCCATGGCCTACTTGGTAAAACAGCTAAAGAATTACCATACTATACATATTAAGTTTTTAAAAAAAATTGTTTATATTTTATGTTGTAAATGCTGTATTATCAAGTAGCACAGCAGCTGTTCTCTGAATGGTTTTGGTGTCACTTTAGGACAGTTCTATAATGGGGTTGAGTATAAGGTGAGTGACCTGTTTCCAGGAGAAGATCCAGACAAACCAGATGCCATCATGTTTGTGAAGGGACATGAGCTTGTTGTTACCAGGTGAATACATGGTCATTTCACAATTTGTCCTTGCATCGAACATGGATTTAGAGGAAATGCATCGTGCCTGCGAGGGTTTCCTGTTAACGTGTTAATTATTACTGCATTATTCTATCTACAGGGGTTGGCAGAGAGATTTCAGACAGGATGTGAAGAATGGAGAAAACGTGCCTTGCTGGTTCATTCACAATAACGGCACAGGACTCCTTGATGGAGTTCACACAGACTACATTGTTTCTGGTCTCTTCAAGACTATCTAAGAATGGGCCTCTGTGGCCAGACGAAAAGATGATAAAACAACTTTAATGAAGCAGATGATAAGATTGAAGATATATATATATATATATTCTTTTTTTCTTTTTTTTTCTTTTTCTTTTTTTCCAAAGTAACTAAAACTCTCTAAATATTAGGTCATTCAGACAACCTTTAAATGTAATTTTAACAAGTGGCCTAACAAGTGGCTTTTTTTCACTTAAAAAAAATAAAAACTGAAGAAGCATATGAATAGAGGTGTGTAGTAACGTGCTACATTTACTCCATTACATTTACTTCAGTAACTTTTTGGAAAACATTTACTTTTATGAGTATGTTTTATGGTGGGTACTTTTCACTCTTACTTAAGTAAATTTCTGATGAAAACAATTTACTTTTACATTGTTACAATGGGTAGCGTTCCTGTCGTCACATAACTGATTTTAATTTAATAAGTTTTAATAAATGCATAATTTATTGAGATTTTTGAACGTGACTCTTACAACAGCGGAACTTCACAGCTGCACACTGTCACTTGAGTCAAACATAAAACAAAAACTTAACTCCAACTTAAGAATACGCGGTGAGGTAAATTTTAGAGATTGTGATAATATGGGCTTGTCTGTGTCATGCTGATGCTCATTCATTTTCAGTGTGAATCTGTAACTATGGGCTCTTATGACCTCAGTTTCTAAGTTTACATTTTTATATCAGCGCTGCAGCATATCAGTGCCTACTGTGTAACTCCTTGTAAACATCTGCGTTAAGTGCAAAAGTTTTGCCCTGCCTAAAGCTATTATGAGCATTTCCAAACACAGAGATACGGTGCAATTTACCCTTAGTGTACAAAACGAATTATCTAAATTCTTTCGACACTGAAAATACTGGAACTACACTGAACTAAATTCACGCAGGATGTAAAAAGCTGTGAAATAGCAACAGAAGGCATGAATAAAGTATGATCTTGCTTCAGTGTAAAGTAATTCAGTAATTAAACATTATATATAATTTGAGACTGAGTGACATTGTTCACGTTTTTCACCATAATAATTACTAGAAAAAGGTTTCCAAACATCTCTTGTAATTGACAGATTCGTCCAAATCTGAGAAGCATTCTTAAAGTGATAGTACTTGAATAAATATTATATCATCATTTCCCCACCCTCATGTTCTTCCTACCCTGTTAAACGTTCTGTATTCTGTGAAACCAAAAAGATTTTAGACAGAATGTTAGGGACTGACAGTCTCAGTCACCAAAAACATGAAGTGAAAGTAAATGATGATTAAGGCTGATATTCTGTCTAACATCTCCTTAAAGGAATAATTTCCCCAAAATTGAAAATTCTGGCATCATTTACTCACCCTAATGACATCCCAGATGTGTGGTTTTTTTTTTTTTTTTTTTTTTTTTTTCTCTCTGCTGAACACAACGTTTTTTAGAAGAATATCTCAGCTCTGTTGGTTCAATGAATGCAAGTGAATGGGTACCAAACTCTGAAGCTCAGAAAGCACATAAAGGCAGCATTAAAGGAATTCAAATGATACCGGTTCAATCTGTCTTCAGAAAGGATCTGATAAGTGTGGGTGAGAAACGGATCAATATTTAAATCCTTTTTTTACAAATAAATCTCCACTTTCACAAACTTCTTCTTGTGTTTTTGGTGATACAATTCTTTGTGCATATCGCCACCTGCTGGGCAGGGAGAAGAATTAATAGTAAAAAAAAAAAAAGGACTTTAAATATTATAAAGTTATAGATATTTATCTGTTTTTCATCCACACCTATCATATTGCTTCTGAAAATCACTGGAGTCGTATTAATTATTTTATGCTGCCTCTATGTGCTTTTTGGAGCTTCAAAGTTCTGGTCACCATTCACTTGCATTGTATGGACCAACAGAGCTGAGGTATTCTTCTAAAAATCTTCAGTTGTGTTCTGCAGAAGAAAGAAAGTCACACATCTGGGATGGCATGAGGGTGAGAAAATGAGAGCATTTTAATTTTTTTGTGAACTTTCCTTTAATTTGATGCATGGAAGTCATATGGGTTTGGAAAAATATGGTGGTGAAAGATGACCATTTCCATTATAAACAATAATATTAATAATAGTTTTATTATTATCAATAATAATCATTCTTTAATGCATGTTAAATATGTATCATGCACTGGAATATAATAATAATAATACACTTTATTTTATATAGCACCTTTAAAGAGGCCTCTCAAGGCACTTTACATAGAAAGGAAAATGAAAAATAAAATACAAAAATACAGTGCTTAATACAAATGGAAAAAACAACTAATGATAAATCACAGTAAATAAAATGATAGTATTAAATTAACTGAATACAGTAGAATCAATTAAAAGCCTCCTGGAAAAAAATTTTTCTTTTAAGATGTCATTTAAATTCACAAAAAATTGAACTTCTATAAGTTCTGAGGGTAGAGAGTGCCATAGTTTCGGCGCATAAGAAGAGAAGGCCCTGTCACCCATAGAGCATAAACGAGTCTGAGGAACAGTTAAAAAACAGAGTTAGAGGAGCGGAGATCACGCTTTGGGGTGTACGGGGTTAAAAGCTCAGACAAATATTGGGGAACCAAACCATGCAAAGCCTTGTAGGTAAGCATACGATTTTTAAAATCAACTCGAAACCTGACAGGGAGCCAGTGCAAGGATTCCAAGATAGGAGTGATGTGATCACTTGCCCTGGCCCTAGTCAGGATTCAGGCAGCCGAGTTTTGCACATATTGCAATTTATTTAATGTAGATTTTGAGACTCCAGCAAGGACAGCATTGCAATAATCAATGCGAGAGAAGACGAAAGTACTGATCAACTTTTCAGCCACAGAGAATGATAACATAGGGCGCAGCCTTGCAATGTTTCTGAGATGATAAAATTATGTTTTAACAGTATTTTTTACATGTGGATCAAATGAAAATTTGTGTCAAATTCAGTTTGAAGCTCCAAAACTGTGCTCTCAATGGATAGAGTTAAGGAGCCAGCCTTATGGAGCTGGTGAGGAGATCCAATAAGCATAACTTCTGTCTTATTACTGTTAAGACAAAGAAAATTTTGAGCCATCCAAGTTTTTATCTCAGAAATACAGTTTGAAAAAAAAGGTGTCTGCCAGATTTTCACCAGGTTTAGAATAAATGTATATCTGTGTGTCGTCTGCGTAGAAATGATAATTAAGACCCAGTGATCTTAAAAGTTGACCAAGAGGAAAAATATAAATACTAAACAGTAAAGGGCCCAAAATTGAACCCTGTTGGACACCAGAGTGGACTGAACCAATCTCAGACCTGTAACCACCTAGAGAGACAAACTGATCAGAGAGACAGGACCTGAACCAGTTCAATGCAGTACCAGAGACACCAAAGACAGACTCAAGACAGGTGAGTAAAACAGTGTGATCAACAGTGTCGAAAGCAGCACTGAGATCAAGAAGGATGAGAATAGAAAAAGAGCCTGAGTCTGAAGCCATTAACAAGTCATTAGTGACCTTGAGTAGAGCCGTTTCTTTACTATGAAATTTCTGAAAACCAGACTGAAATGGCTCAAAGAGATCACTGACAATGAGGTGATTGTGACATTGAGAGGCAACAGCTCGCTCTAAGATTTTTTTCAAGGAAGGGAAGATTTGAAATGGGATGGAAGTTGCTCAAATTGTCCAAATCCATATTAGGCTTTTTTGGAACTGGATTTACAGCAGTAATTTTAAATGCTGCAGGCACAACACCAGTACGCCATTTATTATGTCCAAGACAATGGGACACAGAGAGGCAAAACAGGATTTGAATGGACTAGTCTGTAGAGGATCAACTATGCTAGTGGTAGCTTTCATACGTGATTATCATTAATTAGAGTAACATGGTCGAGCTGAGAGAAATTTGAGAACGGTGTGCTAGAGAAATAAGACAGAAACCGAAAAGACAGATGTGGTAGCAAGAATATTTTTCCGAATAGTGTCTATCTTAATGCTAAAAAAGTCAAAAAATATGTTACACAGGGGAGCTGATGCAGGCAAGGTGGTGGAACAATTACATCTGAGCAATCTATTAATAGTATTGAAAAGCTGTCTTGGATTATTTTGATTATTTACAGTTATTTCAGAAAAATAACAGGATCTGGCTGATTTGATTTCTTCTGTGTAATCATGTAAGTTGTCTTTCCAAGCCTGGTAATATACATTCAGGCCAGAAAGACGCCATTTTCGCTCCATTTTACGACAAGCAGCCTTCATTTGGCGCAGATTGTCATTATACCAGGGAGCAGAATGCAAAAAAGAGATAGTCCATGATTTCAGTGGAGCAAAATCATCTAATCCAGGTGTGAGAACAGTGTTTAACAGAACATTCTTGTCTTCAAGAAGATCAGAAGAAGAAAAACAACTTAAAGAAGAAACAATAGAGTTTGTTAAAGCTGACAAATCAATAGATTTCCATTTACGATATTTTACAGTGTGAGAAGAAGAATTAATGTTTGGTAGTTCCATATTAAAAAAAGATGGCTAAATTGTCAGAAAGACCTAAATCAACAGAGGTGTGACCTTTGATATTTGTAGAACAGTCAACAAACTGGATCAAATCAAAACACTCCAATGAAGACAGAAAGTCCATTGTCAATATTGAGTCTTTTGAGTCAATGTGGATGTTAAAGTCCCCCAAAATAAGAATTCTTTTGAACCTGAGGCACAGCAGAGACAACAAATCAGCAAACTCAGACAAAAAGGCTTCATTAGTCTTTGGAGGTCTATAGACTGTAGCGACAATGGTAGTGTGAGGGGCAGAGCCACTCAGAATGAGGCACTCAGTTGAAGTGAACTGTGGTACAGACACAGGACTTATGTTGTATTTTAGGTTGTAAAGCACCATAATACCCCCACCTCTGCCAGAGCGTCATGGGAGATCAAACAACCCACAGAACGTGGAAGTAATTTGATTAAAGAGGAGATCATCACTCTGTTTATGCCATGTTTCTGTTAAGCATAAGAAGTCTATTTTTTTCTGTTATAATGTCCGATAACAGAGCATGCGTTAAATAACGCCGTTTCAACCAGACTCGGAGACAGAGAAGAAGATGGGGAAACCTCCAGACATGGAAGCGATGACAAATTGTTAAAATCAACGCCAGTATAAAATAGTCTTTTGGCTTTCTGCCCAAACAGTGATTAGAGATGGTAAAACAAAACTGCATCTTGAACTGCGATGCATGTAGCTTTTTGGACGCAGTATTCCATTGTTTTGACAATGTTCATGAGTGTCTTTTGGCAAATAATAGTTCCATTTAAAATTCAGTAGCTGCCGTGCAGTGTACCTTAAAGCCATGAAGGGACCCACATCCACAGTAGCCTCAAAGAGATGGGCAAGGAGACAGCAGGGTTGGCTCCATCATAGGAAGCTCACAGATAATAACAGCAGTCCAAAGTTTAAAAGGTAATCCCACATAGCAATGAAGAATAAATAAAGTAGTACTCAGACTATAACGTTCCCTATCAACCGGAATTAGAATTGACAGATTAAGTTAAATAAATCTGTTTTATGTCTACAGAAGACTTGGAATGTATAGGAGAGCAAACATCCATTACATTATATGTGAAATTAACTAGTTACTCACTATTTGAGTATTCTTTTTATTGGATACTTTCTTACTCTCACTCGAGTCATTTTTAACATTACTTTTACTTCTACTTGAGTAATTGTTTTTTTAAGTAATTGTACTTTTACTTGAGTAACGTTTTTGGCTACTGTACCCACCTCTGCATATGAAGAACCCGATGAACTTTGAAGAGCATAAATAAACAAGCACAGAAAGATACTTAACAGTCATTTGCACAGAACTGGCATAAACAAACAGCAAAAGAAACAGACTGTGATGGGAACAACAGAGCATCTAATAACTCAAACTTAGAAGATTAATACAATGTGCTAAATTATCCATCCATCTTGGCCAAATTAATGATGAGATGTGTTTATGTTAATGACTGCTTTAAGCATGTGTCGTTTTTAGGGCAAATGATTCTCTCAGGTACATCTGCTTAATAAGGCTGTAAAATCAATGGCTCCCTATGAATTACACTGACGACATTAGACATATTAGAGCACTATGCTTATAGCTTAGGGAGAGATTTTTGGAGTAATTGAATGAATCATCAATCTTTTGTTGCTCCAGTTGTTGACAAATACAGCTGTTGACAAACAACATAACTTATTTTCAACATAACATTTTTATGTTAAAATGTCATAAAGTTTTCATTTCAAATTTTTTCCAACATTTTCCAATTTACCACAATTATAGCTTTTAGCTTTTTTGTAGTTCTACTAACATGTGGTGTACAAATGTTCCGTGTATACTCAAATTATAATGTCATAAAAATGTGTTATTATTTTTTAAGAATTAGAATAAGCTGCTAAAATAAAAGACACTGCTTGACATGTTATGTCAGCTGAGCAAATAAAAGCAAATGGTCGATGAAGGGATTTGTTAAACAATGAAGCCAACGTTTGATTATCAGTAAAATGGTAATGTAAGTATATGAGTCAACACAATTTGCTATTTCACATGCTGTTTCTTACATAACCTATGTATTAGCCAGAACCATATGTTACTAAATTAAAAGTGCACATGAAAAAATGTTCACCAGGTGTATCAGAAAAGACTTCTTTTAGTGAGATGGGTGGGCACAAACTTCTTCAAAGTGGCATCTAACCGAGGACCATTTTCATTATAAGTTGCCTTTACCTAACTATTTATGCAAGTTACACTACTTGCTACTGCATAACTGTTAACATCCGCCAGTCATTTGTTACTACTTGTAATGTGAAATTTGCATGTGTAACAGGTAAAATTATTCATTATAATTACTACAATAATTGTACTAAATATTACTAACCGGTTACACTGCCACCATGGCCAGGTAAAATTCCTGGACATCTGATCAATGACCAAAAAATGTACTGCTGGCCATCATGTAAGCAATACACACACACACACACATATATATATATATATATATATATATATATATATATATATATATATATATTGAAATAACTGAGGGAAAAAGCATATAATTCATTCAAACAATCACATCAATAATTTTGTGTATACGTTTGACATATTACTTACTCTGTACCTGAGCAGTTTTGAGTTTATGGTTCAGTCACAGAGATGCATGATGGCTCCATACTAAACATTTAAGATTATCTGCATTCTTTCAAGCAATATTGTAGTTAATCTTTACAGAATTTATTTATTTATTTATTTATTTTAATGTTTATATGTATAAAGGTTTAAATAAAGTGTTTAATAAAGGTTTAAATTTTAAACAAAGGAAATTTTACATAAATTTACATAAATATGTAATATGGATACAGCATATTTCAAACGCCATAGTTTTCAGTTACCGATGCCATTGTAGAAACTCACTATTCACAGTCAGTCATGATTAATTTGATCCATGACTGAAAAAGTCTAATAGTAGGTGGTAGTGGTTGCTGAGATTAAGCAAGTAGCAATCTGTACAGACTCCGATTCCAATTCCTGGTTTTCGAAATCGACTGAGTCGCTTCCATTTTCTCGATTCTTTTTCAATTCCCCATAAAACGAGATGTAAAGTTAAACCTCATAATAAACAGTGCAATATAAACGTTCTTTGCATTATTTAAGGCATGAATGACAAAAGATCTTGACATTTTCTATAAATAGGTCTATTCTAAAAATAAATAGTGCCTATATGCACATCCCAATGCACAATATTTCAAACCCATAGGATGAATTTGAGGGAAGGTTGGCAGAGCAGATGCACCTCTATTTCGAAGAGCTACCTTAAATAATGTTAAAAGCACAATTTTGCCTATAGTG
Organism: Myxocyprinus asiaticus; assembly: GCF_019703515.2. Lineage (NCBI taxonomy): Eukaryota > Metazoa > Chordata > Actinopteri > Cypriniformes > Catostomidae > Myxocyprinus > Myxocyprinus asiaticus. The sequence goes on along the minus strand of NC_059378.1, from coordinate 20,633,090 downwards.
AAGTTGCCTGTTACCACTTATCCGTTGGCGCTTATATTGGTATGCAATTGTCCACTACCTTCGATACACTGACTAAAATGTCCAAACAAACACTTGGATGATTTTAGCTATTTAAAACTCTAGCTAAATAAAATACTAGCTATTTATTTCAAACAATGTAAAAATGTTTCTCAGAATGTATATTTAAATATAATTTGTTTTCATAGAATAATTTTAATGTAAAAATTTTATAAAATGTAGGCTAATGAAAAAAATGAAGCAAATTTTTGAATACATACAGTAAAACTGCAGAGTGTTAGACTGAGTAGAGAAGTGTTAGACTCCACGTTTAATCTAAAGTAAAATACCGTTAGGCAGACTATGGAAAGCAGCTGTCTGATGTGTTTAAGGGCTTGTGCGATTGATTCATACAGATGAAAAAACGGAGCGGACTTAGCATACTGATGGCTGGCGTACTACAAAAGAGTCGGTCTGATCTGTCGAGGAATTATGATTGTTTAGCTGCAGTCATTTTATAATCTGTAATTTGATTTAAAGCTGTTAAGTCTTCTGGAATGTGTAGCAGTTTAGTGGTCATGGAGGTAACCACAGTCTGAACATATCACTCCCTGAGCAGAGTCAATTAGCTACCCCCAGCAGAGTCAATTCTCGATTCCCTACACCACGAAAACCAAAGAATCGATTGTTTTTGTAATCGATTTGCAGACCTATAATCAGCTGATCAGGTGATCTGAACATGGTAGCCTCCATGAGAGGACCCTCTCCATGAAGAAGAAAAAAAAAGCTTTTATAAGGTTACTGATATGAATGGCATCTTCATCTCATGCGAGTCATGATTTTATATGTGTTTCAAAAGTACTATTAATTTCTTTAGGAGTAAAACTTTTTAATGAGGAAAAAATTACTGAGTGCACCTTTATTTACAGAAGTTGGAGCTATACTTTTTAAAAGTGGTATCTATTAACAATAGGGCCTAGCTACATTGAGAGGTGTTATCTTTTTTAAATATATATCTATCATTAAACATCATTTGAGCAGATGAATGCACACTAAATAATAAAACTACAAATGGTCAACCCTTTAGTTCGGAAAATCCTAGAGACAGCATTTAGAACCTGTGAGGGTTAGAACTTCCAAAAAGAACGTTAGAGGTTAATTAGAGACTTTTATTATAGAAAGTGTTTCCCCACAATCCCTCACGGGAAAGGAAAAGGAAGGGAGAAAGTTGTTCCATGGTGGAATGACGACCAATGCAATTAAAAAAAGAAATAAGGCATTTAGAATATTAAAAAAGAACACTGACACTAGAAACAGGAGAAGAATAACAGAGGGAAAGAGCACAGGCAAGGAGGAAAGTTAAACAGGCAAAAAAGAGATACTGGCAAGGTTATTGTTCTTCTATAGGTAAAGAAACAGGATTGGGTGAGGTATGGGGTATGTCAAAGAAAATGAGTGGGATATATAAAACCAGAAACATTATGGTAAGGAGAAGGAAGAATAGCTAATACAGAAAAAGACAAGGCAGAACTATTAGTTAAAACATTTCAGAAGGCACATAGTAAAGAAAATCTTGATGAGAAATATAGAAGGAAAAGACAAAAAATGTTGCATCTACATCAATATATTTATAATAAAAAACCTGATGGGAGAGGAGCAATAAACGTTGCATTTGAAATATGGGAACTTTATCAAATTAAACAAACAGCACCAGGAAAATATCTGGTATGTTATATTATGCTCAAAATGGTTTTAGAAAAGGTAGATGCACTAATAAAATTGGAAACAGATGTTAAGAAAGCAACAGCAATGATAGAGGGGTTAGTGGCAGTTTATTTTGATATTGAGAAGGCATACGACATGATGTGGAAAGACAAAAATCCAAAAAAAAAAAAAAAATTGTTTCCTCTTTTCGAAAAAAAAAAAAAAATGTTTTTCTCTTCAAAAAAAACTTTTTTCTCTCTCTCTTCAAAATTTTTTTTTTTTTTTCTCTCTTCAAAAAAATGCATGCGGTACCAATCTTGGCCACCAGGTGCCACTATCAGTAAACATGTAATCTTATGCTTTAAACGCTTTCTCTGTTGTTATATAGCTGAATAATACATGTATTATGTATTTAAGGGTTTGCAAACTTTAATCAAGACAAAATCAGGTTACATATGTTTGATATGGCATTCGTGTAACAACTGGAGTTATTTTTTTTGTTTGAAATTGTTGGTCTTTCTAAACCATCTATGCCATTTGCTCAGTTACATGGTGAAAGCGAAGGAAAGTATTGAGGAAAACGGGAAACATGGGGAAATTATTATTATGTCTGTCCTTTTGAAGTGTTTTTGTTTTTTGAAGAGAGAAAATAAAAATTTTGAAGAGAGAAAAAAAAAATTTGAGGGGGGAAAAAAAATTTTGAAGAGAGAAAAAAACATTTTGAAGAGAGAAAAAAAATTTTAGGAAGAGAGAGAAAAAAAATGTAAGACTTAGGCTCAGGAAGGAACTGAGACACTAATTTTTTTTATTTTTTTTATTTTTTTTTTCACCTTGCGTAGGAGGGAATAGGGAGAAATATAGATTTCATTATCTTCACACTCCATCACAGAAGTTGGCGGTATGCACCTATTAAGTTGGTTCGCAACCCGCCATAAAACCTAAAGAAGAAGAAGAAGAAGAATTCTCTCATTACCGGAAGTAACGAACAGGTGATGGAAACGGGATAGGATCGGGATCCACCCATAAAAATCTGGAGAAAATGGGTCGCTGCTAAAATCTAATTAAAACGATCAAAGCGAGGGCTGTCCAAGGTATTACTAACATTCTGTTTTTATATGTTTTATTAAGTGCAACACTGCTGTGTTATCGCTGCTAAGCATGTTAGTTGTTTGTTGCAGACGGACATCCCACTGTTTTTATTCACTGTATTACAGCCATTATTACATTCACATGATGGTGTATAAAACTCGGATTGAGTGATCGGGAGACTTTTTCTTAGTATCTTCTCTGTGTTGTCAAATGTTAACCGTGTCCTTCTCCATTCTTATAAAGTGTCTGTCTCGTGAATTGTCTTGACTGTTCAGATTGCTGCTTCACATAGATTGTTTAAGAATCGGGGAAATGTATTAAAAGCCATTGTAGTGGTAGAGTTTTATTATTGAGAGATGTGTCTGTGCGGCCTCTTGATACACAGTTGAAGTTAGAAGTTTACATATACCTTAGCCAAATACATTTAAACTCAGTTTTTCACAATTCCTGACATTTAGTGTCGAAAACATTCCCTGTCTTTGGTCAGTTAGGATCTCTACTTTATTTTAAGAATGTGAAATGTCACAATAATAGTAAAGAGGATGATTTATTTCAGCTTTTATTACTTTCGTCACATTCTCAGTGTGTCAGAAGTAGGGCTGCCCCCTAATAGTCGACCAAACTTTAGTCTAGTTTTGATTGGTCAGTTGGTCGCAGAAAAAAAAAACTCCCGGAAACAGACGAACACTGGTATTACTGCTGGTTGGACGCTAGGTGGTACTATGGGGTAATTTTCGTTAAGCAGGGTTAGGGTCAAGCCTACACATACAGTATATATATATATATATATATATATAAGTAACCACCTTTCTATTTAATGTCAGGCAAGTATCTGTCTAAACATGCAGGTGGAAAATTACTTACACAAATGAAGACATAAAAACAATTATACATGTAAAAAATAATCATTATAATTATGATAATCATTGAAATATAAATCATGTTCGAGGTGAACGTGTTTCTGTATTTTTATGTTTTAATCACAGATGTATAGGCTGCAGAGTTGTGGTCACAATGAACTGCTCTGTGGAAATAAAGCAAACTGAACTCAAAGCACCTCCTGAGCTGAGATGTCAGGTCATTTGCAGCACTCATAGACGATAATAATAACAAAGACAGAAACAAAGAAAGAGTGAGAACCTTTTACATGCTCCACGAGACTGCACGCCTCCGTACAAACAGCATGGCATACATGCGCATAGACAGCTTTTCTGTCATCTGTTCTTAATAATATAATAAAGTGTGTTTCTTCAAGCATGTGTCTGTGTGTCTACAGGCAAATTATTTGTAATATTAATTTGATAATAATAATAGCCTAATAATAATAATAATAATTTAATACATTAATGGGAAAACAAGCCAAAAACCGTCTTGACATCATCAAAGGCATCAGCTATTGGCGATCACTCTGACCATCGTCAATCCCCGAGATCATCGTCTGTCGGCACAACCCTAATGTGCATTTCTCTCTATAAATTCACAAAATGTTCAGACAGTTTCCTTGCTGGTTTTTCCGACACATTCAGAATCATTACCGCTTTTGCCGGTGTAAAATGTATATTTTAAAGGCTTGTTATTATGGTTTAGTATTTCTCCGTAATGTAGAACAGTGTTAGCAATGTTACTTATAAAAAATTTTCTCATCCCTGGAACTCAAACCATTTTCTGATGCCCCCCTAAGTAATTAAATTAATTACATAAACGTGCAACAACTAGTCGACTAATGGCTTAAACTAATGCCTACTAGTTGACTTGGAAAATCTTTGGTCAGGGGCATCCCTAGTCAGTTTGCGTACACTTTGTTAGTATTTGGTAGCATTGCCTTTAAATTGTTTAACTTGGGTCAAACATTTTGGGTAGCCTTCCACAAGCTTCTCACAATAAGTTGCTGGAATTTTGGCCCATTCCTTCAGACAGAACTGGTGTGACGGAGTCAGGTTTGTAGGCCTCCTTGCTTGCACATGCCTTTTCAGTTCTGCCCACAAATTTGTATCGGATTGAGGCCAGGGCTTTGTGATGGCCACTCCAATACCTTGACTTTGTTGTCCTTAAGCCATTTTGTCACAACTTTGGAGGTATGCTTGGAGTCATCATCCATTTGGAAGACCCCCATGCTTCACGGTTGGGATGGTGTTCTTCGGCTTGCAAGCCTCACCCTTTTTTCTCCAAACATAACAATGGTCATATGGCCAAACAGTTCCATTTTTGTTTCATTAGACCAGAGGACATTTCTACAAAAAGTAAGATCTTTGTGCCCATGTGCACTTGCAAACTGTAGTCTGGCTTTTTTTATGGCAGTTTATGAGCAGTGGCTTTTTCCTTGCTGAGCAGCCTTTCAGGTTGTATCGATATAGGACTTGTTTTACTGTGGATATAGATACTTTACTACTGGTTTCCTCCAGCATCTTCACAAGGTCCTTTGCTGTTGTTCTGGGGATTGATTTGCGCTTTTCGCACCAAACTACGTTCATCCCTAGGAGACGGAATGTGTCTCCTTCCTGAGCGGTATGATGGCTGTGTGGTCCCATGGTGTGTATACTTTCGCACTATTGTTTGTACAGATGAATGTGGTACATTCATGCATTTGGAAATGGCTCCCAAGGATGAACCAGACTTGTGGAGGTCCACAAATTGTTTTTCGGAGGTCTTGGCTGATTTCTTTTGATTTTCCCATGATGTCAAGCAAAGAGGGTTTGAGTTTGAAGGTAGGCCTTAAAATACATCCACATGTACACCTCCAATTCAGTACACCTCCTATCAGAAGCTAATTGCCTAAAGGCTTGACATCATTTTCTGGAATTTTCCAAGCTGCTTAAAGGCACAGTTAACTTAGTGTATGTAAATGTCTGACCCACTGGAATTGTGATATAGTCTTTAAAAGTGAAACTATCTATCTGTAAACAATTGTTGGAAAAATTACTTGTCATACACAAAGTAGATGTTCTAAACGACTTGCCAAAACTATAGTTTACTAATATGAAATCTGTGGAGTGGTTAAAAATTAGTTTTAATGACTTCAACCTAAATGTATGTAAACTTTTGTATATACTGTATATATGTCAGGGTTGGAGAGATGGCAGATGTGCCTCTTGTGAGAAAAGCATATTGTGTTGGGTTACCAGTACCACAAAGGGTATATGCTATGGTGATAGTTAGTTCAGTCAGGGGTTTTAATATCTCTGAAATACCATCTATTCAAATTGGATTGTGTTGCATTTTTGTCTAGACTGTCTAGGACATACCAGAAGATGGGAGGCTTGAGTGTGTTTGTTACCGGCTGTGTGGGGATGACTCTTTTCCTGGCACTACTTGGAGATTCACTGGCAACTGCGCCTGAGTTTGATCCCTACAAAGTTCTTGGAGTATCCAGACACGCGAGTCAGGGTGAAATAAAAAAACTGTACAAGAAGCTTGCCAGGGAATGGTGAGTGATGGTTTTATAAAATTACAGAGGTTATTGTATATGCATGTAGCTTTTGTGCTCAGTCCTCACAATTTGTCAACATTTGAGATGGTCAGCATACATTTTCTATAGTAGTGAATTTGCTCTAAATGAAGTTGGTTTACCACATCTTTATAACATATCTTCCCTTTTCTGTTGGTGTAATACAGTGTGCTGTACAGATGTAGTTTAAACATTGTGTTACTGTCTAGTGGTCGACCGATATATTGCAGAGGCCCATAAATCAGCTTATAGTTGGTATTTGTAAATTATCAGTATCTGCCGATCAATTTTTCCGTTTGGCCGATAGATTCTTAAGCCGTTATGCCGATGAGAATCCCCTGCTTACACATGAAGCAGACATGTAAATGACCAAGCACAGTTTTTGTTGTTAGTGCCATCGTGTTACCACGATGTGTGCAACACAGTCTCGTTTAAATGGTCCCGCAGTCACTATGAGCTCATAAAGCAAAATCACATGAGCAAGAGTGCTCTATGTCCAGCTATCAGCACGGCTCTGATGCGATGGACAATACAGAACGATTTTGAGTGTGATATTGCTTTTATACAACAGTTCAACTGACAAGTAAATAAATAAGTAGTGAAAAACTAAGGACTGCACCCCCCACCCCAAAAAAAACTCGCCACAAATTCAGGATCTGCCATTGCTAGTTACAGTTGTGTTCAAAGTTTATATACCCTTGGAGAATTGGTAATATATATACCATTTTTAAAGAAAACATGAGTGAGCAGGCAAAACACATTTCTTTTATTTCTTATGGGATTCATATTCAGCTGTAGGTTATAACAGAATGGCACAATCATAAAACAAAATATGGCAACAATGAAAAAAATGAAATGACCCCTGTTCAAATGTCTGCATACCCTTAGTTCTTAATACTGTGTATTGCCGCCTTTAGCATTAATAACAGCGTGCAGTCTTTTGTAATAATTGTCTATGAGGCCCCAAATTCTTGCAGGTGGTATAGCTGCCCATTCATCTTGGCAAAATGCCTCCAGGTCATGCAAAGTCTTTGGTCGTCTTGCATGAACCGCACGTTTGAGATCTGCCCAGAGTGGCTCGATGATATTAAGGTCAGGAGACTGTGACAGCCACTCCAGAACCTTCACCTTTTTTCTGCTGTAACCACCGGAGGGTCAACTTGGCCTTGTGCTTAGGGTCATTGTCCTGCTGGAAAGTCCAAGAATGTCCCATGCGCAGTTTTCATGCAGAAGAATGCAAATTGTCTGCCAGTATTTACTGATAACATGCTGCAATCGTCTTGCCATCAATTTTCACAAGATTCCCCATGCCTTTAGAGCTCACACCCCCCCAAAACATCAGTGAGCCACCACCATGCTTCACAGTGGGGATGGTATTCTTTTCACTATAGGCCTTGTTGACCCCTCTCCAAACATAGCGCTTATGGTTGTGACCATAAAGCTCTATTTTGGTCTCGTCACTCCAAATTACAGTGTGCCAGAAGCTGTGAGACGTGTCAAGGTGTTGTCGGGCATATTGTAACCGGGCTTTTTTTGTGACATTGGTGCAGTAAAGGCTTCTTTCTGGCAACTCAACCATGCAGCTCATTTTTGTTCAAGTATCGTCGTATTGTGCTCCTCGAAACAACCACACCGTCTTTTTCCAGAGCAGCCTGTATTTCTCCTGAGGTTACCTGTGGGTTTTTCTTTGTATCCCGAACAATTCTTCTGGCAGTTGTGGCTGAATTCTTTCTTGGTCTACCTGACCTTGGCTTGGTATCAAGAGATCCCCAAATTTTCCACTTCTTAATAAGTGATTGAACAGTACTGACTGGCATTTTCAAGGCTTTGGATATCTTTTTATATCCTTTTCCATCTTTATAAATTCCATTACCTTATTACGCAGGTCTTTTGACAGTTCTTTTCTGCTCCTCATGGCTCAGTATCTAGCCTGCTCAGTGCATCCAAGTGAGAGCAAACAAACTCATTGACTATTTATTCACTGACACTAATTGCAATTTAAAAAGCCATAGGTGTGAGAAATTAACCTTTAATTGCCATTTAAACCTGTGTGTGTCACCTTGTGTGTCTGTAACAAGGCCAAACATTCAAGGGTATGTAAACTTTTGATCAGGGCCATTTGGGTGATTTCTGTTATCATTATGATTTAAAAAGGAGCCACACAACTATGTGATGATAAATGGCTTCATATGATCACTGTCCTTAAATAAAAGACAGTTTTTTTGCATGATCAGTCATATTTTCAAAATCAGTGCCAAAATTTCACAATTTCTGCCAGGGTATGCAAACTTTTGAGCACAACTGTAGAAAGATGAGCACAAGCCTCCATTACTCATTCAAAAAACATACTTTAATACTAGTAACAACAGCTTGGGCTGTTTCTAACAAATGACTGGAGAAGCAAGGACGTCTGTGTTAAACAAGTTTTAATATCTCAGTTTTCCCTGTCCACACTACAACATGAAGACAGTGTTTCCTCAAATTTGTCCACTTGCAAGAGCATTTTTCGAAAAGCTCAATTATCGCTGTCAAAAATAACGTCTCAGTGTGGGTGGAAGGCCAAAAAATAGAGAAAAAGATGCATTTTCAAATGAAAAAGTATTTGTGTTGACGTGGCCTGAGTGAATGAGCGTGTGATTGATTACCTGCGTCTGTTAGTTTAACTGTTATAGTATATCAGTAGATTGCTGTGCTGTGCTTGGAGGGCACTATAAGTAAATTCCATATTCACTGTGCACTCTATGTACTGTATGTGAATTGGTTTGATTCTGTCTCTTTGTGAGAAAAATGCGATTGCTAACGTGCACATATCCGTGGTTGCTGGACTTCTCTGTGCACTTGTTATTTCCTTCTACCTAATGTATTACAATTTCTGTTCAAACAATTACTAAAATGGAAAAACTAACCAGAAACCAGGAGAAACTGCTATCTACCATCTAAAACATACAAAATCGTATTTTGTTTTAATGATAAAAAAAAAATATATATATATATATATTTTCACATTTACATGTTTATTTTTGGAAGTTTGCGTAAATATAATGCTAAATTCATTTTCTATCAAATTTGTGTATATGTCACTTATATTAAATTGTCAGATATATCCACATTATATCGGCCTTTTGGCCACCCTGCTCTCTGGATACCGGCATTGGCCATTAAAAAACTCATATCGGTCGACCTCTGTTAGTCACATGAACAGCAAAGTTTGAAAGTTAGTTGATATGAGAATGGCAACATTTTTGTTTTATCCATAGGCATCCAGATAAGAACAAAAATCCAGGGGCCGAAGACATGTTTATCAAGGTCACTAAATCTTACGAGGTAGGTTGTGTCATATTACCAATACCTTGCAGTATGATGGTATTTTGCTTATCAAAAGTTATGTAAAAATGCGTTATACATCTGAAATTAATAGCATGCGAGTGCTATAGGGTTAGACCATAACACATCCACAATGCAGAACACATGCACACACTTTAAGGTCAGATCAAAATCTTAGTCTGACCCCACTGTGGGAAAGTTTACGCTTAGGTTTGGGACACCCTGGTCAGGTTTGACTGTAAGCATATTGCCATAAATGCGAAATCTCACCCTTCAACACATTTGGTTTAAAAAAAAAAGACAATTATCTTTTATATTGTCTATATATATTCAGTGCATAACTTGTGATAAAATCTAGAAATGAAGTTTGTTGCAACAATGGCTTATGGAGATCTGCCAATGCATGGAGCACTGAAGCCATCTATTGGCCATAGTTGTCATTTCATGTCATTGTTATTTGTATTCTAGCAGGTCACAAAAGACCCCCAGTGCATGACACATTTTGATGTTTTGATAGACTTTCAAAAAAATATATTTTTTTTATTGAAGTGAAGATAACATGTGCTTTTTTTTTTTTCTTTTTTTTTGCCTTTTCTGGTTTTATTAGCGAGAGGACAGTGGAGAGGCGACAGGAAATGATAGGGGAGAATTTTCTGGTTTTATTAGCGAGAGGACAGTGGAGAGGCGACAGGAAATGATAGGGGAGAATTTTCTGGTTTTATTAGCGAGAGGACAGTGGAGAGGTGACAGGAAATGATAGGGGAGAAGAGTGGGAATGGGATTTTGAAAGGACCTCATGAGCCGGGACTTGTACTTGGGTCACCCGTGATTCATCAGCATTATATGTCCGTTAGGCTATGGATCGACTAAATTTGCTTATTTTATATGAACAGGAATAGAGTAATTTAGAGGTAAATATGGTCAAAAATACCATAAAATCCCAAAATAAATGCACAAGTTTAGGGTTTTTACTGTAGTGAAGATAGTGTTATTACATTTCTTTAAAAAAAAAAGGTTGGTTCCACATGAGATGTTTTGGGTCAAATTTGACCCGAACAGATGGAATGGTTCTCTATTGTTAAGTGTACAAGGGTTAAGCATAATATGTATTGGATGCATTTAACACACTCATTGTGTATATCCTCAGAAGTAAGCACTGACTAAAGTATCTTGCTTTCCATAGATCTTGTCCAATGAGGAGCGACGGGCCAATTATGACCATTTTGGTCAAATGGACGAGAATCAAAACTTTGTGCACGCACCACAGGGCTTCAGACACTTTCAGGACAGTTTCTACTTCGATGAATCTTTCTTTCACTTCCCTCGAACAAGACAAGATTTCACAGACAGCAAGCACCTCCTTCACTACAACCAGTACATAAATGAAGTGGTGCCAGATAGTTTCAAGAGACCCTACCTAATCAAGATCACCTCAGAGTGGTGCTTTACCTGCATTCATATTGAACCCATTTGGAAGGACACTGTGCAAGAACTTGAGCCACTGGGTAGGTACTTGGAATTATGAACATTGCAAAGCAGACTGACTGGAAGCTCTCTAACAAATATTTATGTGGCTGTCTGTTTATCTATCCTTTATCCATTTTATAGCTGCCCGCTATATTATACTGCAGTTCTGCGCTTTTGAATGCACAGCTAGAATCACCCTGAAGCACTCCTGTTACTTTGAAATGCGTCATTCTGCGTTCAGGGTGCACATAAGCGGTTTTGTGCCACTCTGTATTGAAGCCTTTTTTATTTCTTACTTTGATAGTTTTGTGTAATAAGATGTTATCGTTATTTAGCCTATTTATTTGTTGGATATCCATTAGTCACCATGTTGAAGTGCTACAAAGCATCCGTATATCCCTCTTAAAGGCATCTGATCAGGGTCATGTGAACTTAAGGGAGCCTAATTATTCATTATTATCCTTATCATTCAAACAACTGACTGACTAGTTGATTATGAAAATCGATAGTTTTGTACATACCTAATACTCCGAATATATCCTGCACTTTTTTTGGTTTAGGTGTTGGTATCGGTATTGTGGACATTGGCTATGAGAAACAGCTGGCCAACCATCTTGGTGCCCACCGCACACCCTCCATTCTGGGCCTTATCAATGGCAAAGTCACTTTCTTCCACTATGCTGTGGTCAGGGAGCACCTAAGACAGTTCGTGGAAAGTCTTCTGCCACCGAAGCTGGTGGAGAAGGTAAGATATCAGTCACATTGAGTTATATTTTTAATTATTCCAAATTTTCAAATGTAAGTTTAATGGTTAGTTTGTTACAAGAGAACAGCTGCTTAACAAAATACATGCATTTGCTCTTCTTGCTACAAATATGGACTATCAATATATAAACTCATATTTTCTCATAATTTGTTTTATTTCACTTTCTTTTCTTTTCCTCTTTCCTTTTCCCTCTTTTCTGTTTCCTTTTTACCTTTCCATTTAGGTGACGGATAACAGCTACCACGAGTTTTTGAACAATTGGCATGAGGAGAATAAGCCAAGAGTGGTAATGTTTGATATAGCATCTACAATCCCTCTTCTGTACAAGGTGAGACTTTTATTCTAGCAGTTGTTTAGAAAGTCATGAGAAACCATTGTATTTAAGAGACTGTCATCTTGAACTGCTTGCTCCATACATTTGTCTTCTCATATGCTCTTTTTCACAGCTCACTGCGTTTGCCTACAAAGACTATGTGAGGTTCAGCTATGTGGATATGGGCCTCACCGAGACTTCCCAGGTCGTGCGGAGGTTCAACATTAACACTTATGCTCCCACAATGCTCCTGTTCAAGGAGAACACAGAGAAACCTGCAGATGTTATTCAGGTGAAGCCGACTTTCCTAGTTCATAACACTCAAGATTGATTTTTCTCACAAACTGTGTATCAATCATTTTGTTGTTGCTAAAAGTGTCTTTTTTTTTTTTTTTTTTTCTGTCCCCAGGCAAGAGGAATGAAGAAGCAGATAATTGACGAGTTTGTATCGACTAATCGGTTTCTGCTGGTACCGCGTCTGGTGAATCAGAAGCTTTTTGATGAGCTATGTCCAGTTAAGCAGTTCCACCGTCGCAGGAAGTAAGAAAACACATCTCTAGCTTGGAGTGTGTATGTGGTCTTAAGCCCAAAACATAATTAGGTTTAACATGAACACTTGGTGTCTGCATTAATTTGAACGCTAGCCTTTCAAAGAGTACTTCATACTTCATGCGTGCTACGACTGCTATGAGATACTGGACTATTTCTCTTCAGGAGTTTAGACTAATAAAGATGTCTTTATATTCCTTCAGACTCAAGTTATACAAATGCAGGTATCTCCTGACCTCCTCACACACGCAGTCTTTACGTAAACATCCACTGTTTTCACCTTAGCCTCCTGTTGTTTAGTGGCAATTATATCTTCTAGCGCTTCTTTGTGACAGCAATGGCTCAACTGAGAGTTGCCACTTTGTGGACCCATTCATTAGTGCAAATAATTCCAGGTGCATGCGCATACTGTACTGGTTAAAAAAATCGGTCCATAAGCGTTTAGTGCTCGAGCACTCTGGTGATGATGGAATTTGCGGCACGTGTCCTATACATAGATGCCTAGCGTTCGCATATACCCAAAGTATACTTTAGGCTTTATTCCTCTGAGATAACTACATTATCTCTCTCTTTCTGATTCATAGATACTGTGTTCTACTTGTTACTGGGGAAGGGGAAGAGTTTGTGTCAGTGAATGAGGCTTTCTTTGACTTTGCTTCCTCCAACACCAAAGAAGTTCTGAGGTTTGCTTATGTTTATCAGAGACAACAGCAACATCTCTGTGACACTCTGCTCAAAAAGGATGACACAACCCCTCCACAGGTCAGAAACGTTTTTATGTCCACACGGCTGCAACTACACTCCTTTTGTAGCTATTTAGGTTGCAATTTTTGTTTCAGTGCTTCTATGTAAAACTGTCATTTATTTTAGGCTTTGCACTTCTAGTGGAATCAATCACTGACTCTATCAATGATTTTAGGTGATAATCTTGGAGAGGCGCAGCGCTACAGGAAGGGTGTTGTATCGGACAGTGACTGGTGGCTGGAATGGGAGTGATGATGATAAGCACCACCTTCATGAACACCTAGAGCTTTTACAAAGAGATCCCTCCTACCTTACCCATGATGCAATGCTGCCCGAACTCAGCAATGAGTTTGCTTCTGTAAGTCAACCTGCAAAATACTGGGGGGCTAATATTGCCTTTCTTTCCTTTGGAAATGCGTTCTCAGTGTAGTTATTAAAGTTGACATTAAATGTCAACTTTAACACATACCATTTGTTTTTTTTTTTTTTTTTTTTTTTTTGAGAATGAGTACAAGTACCGATACTTCCTTTTTAGTATTTGCTACACCGAGTCCTATACCTCTTTTTTATTTTTATATATATATATATATATATATATATATATATATATATGATAAAAAAAATAAAATAAAAAATAAAATATATATATATAATTTTTTTTTTTTTTTTTTATCATCAAATAAATGAATTCATTAAAACTTTTATCAAATGAAAATATAACAATTAAATGTCAACATAATATCTTATAAAATTAAGTGCTTTTATACAGAACCTCTCAGCACAATCCAAAATACAACATTGGAATTATTTTTGTCAAATAAAGTGCTGCATAACAGAGCATCACAGATTTGAGATATTGCTTAAATATAAGACAATTAGTATTGATTTATTATCATTATTATTCGTTGTAGTCTTACAGTGAATATTACATATCTATACTGTAGTGATCTACGTACACTATATTGCCAAAAGTATTCGCTCACCCATCCAAATAATTGAATTCAGGTGTTCCAATCACTTCCATGGCCACAGGTGTATAAAATGAAGCACCTAGGCATGCAGACTGCTTCTACAAACATTTGTGAAAGAATGGGCCGCTCTCAGGAGCTCAGTGAATTCCAGCGTGGTACTGTGATAGGATGCCACCTGTGCAACAAGTCCAGTCATGAAATTTCCTCGCTACTAAATATTCCACAGTCAACTGTCAGTAGAAGCGATTGGGAATGACAGCAACTCAGCCACAAAGCGGTAGGCCACGTAAAATGACAGAGCGGGGTCAGCGGATGCTGAGGCGCATAGTGCGCAGAGGTCGCCAACTTTCTGCAGAGTCGATCGCTACAGACCTCCAAAGTTCATATGGCCTTCAAATTAGCTCAAGAACAGTGCGTAGAGAGCTTCATGGAATGGGTTTCCATGGCCGAGCAGCTGCATCCAAGCCATACATCACCAAGTGCAATGCAAAGCGTCGGATGCAGTGGTGTAAAGCACGTCGCCACTGGACTCTAGAGCAGTGGAGACGCGTTCTCTGGAGTGACGAATCACGCTTCTCCATCTGGCAATCTGATGGACGAGTCTGGGTTTGGCGGTTGCCAGGAGAACGGTACTTGTCTGACTGCATTGTGCCAACTGTGAAGTTTGGTGGAGGGGGGATTATGGTGTGGGGTGGTTTTTCAGGAGCTGGGCTTGGCCCCTTAGTTCCAGTGAAAGGAACTCTGAATGCTTCAGCATAACAAGAGATTTTGGACAATTCCATGCTCCCAACTTTGTGGGAACAGTTTGGGGATGGCCCCTTCCTGTTCCAACATGACTGCACACCAGTGCACAAAGCAAGGTCCATAAAGACATGGATGAGCGAGATTGGTGTGGAAGAACTTGACTTGCCTGCACAGAGTCCTGACCTCAACCCGATAGAGCACCTTTGGGATGAATTAGAGCGAAGACTGCGAGCCAGGCCTTCTCGTCCAACATCAGTGTCTGACCTCACAAATGCGCTTCTGGAAGAATGGTCAAACATTCCCATAAACACACTCCTAAACCTTGTGGAAAGCCTTCCCAGAAGAGTTGAAGATGTTATAGCTGCAAAGGGTGGGTCGACGTCATATTAAACCCTATGGATTAAGAATGGGATGTCACTTAAGTTCATATGCGTCTAAAGGCAGATGAGCGAATACTTTTGGCAATATAGTGTATTTCTGTCGTACTTTTTCCATTTAAATGGAGCTTTTGTGAAGTGTTTCTGTGTTGTTGTGATAGTAGCTTCTCAATCCGGAAAAGCTGGTCACTACGTGACTCAAAGTAATTATTAAACCGCAAAAGGCTGCCTTTAATTAAATAAATATATAGTCTGTATGTGCCTCATGCTACAAAGTGAATGAGCATGATGGTGTTTTCCGTTTATTAGAGGTCGGCCGACAGTGGATTTTGCCAATAACGATAACTAAGGTGGTGGAAAAGGCGATTAACCGATTAATCAACCAATGGTTTTTAAAATTGATTCATAGAATGTTAGAACATGTTCTTAGTCGGCCCAGACATAGAGGCCAGAGTCCAAAATTAATAAAATCCCAGATTATTTTCAAACAAAATCCTGATTCTAATTAGGAAAATAAGAAGATTGGGTGCTTTAGCCTGTAGGGTTTGGTAAATATACAGATTTTTCGATGCATCACGATCTTCATTTGAACAATTTCGATATTGATTCTTAAATCCCAAGAACGATATTTTACTCTAGCAACCATCTACAACAATGAGAGTAAATCACTCGCATTTGCAACCAAATTTTGCACTATGCGACTAAAAATTTATATATTTGGCAACAGGCAGGTAAATGTTTAGATTACACTCACCAGTTAATGAATTGTGAAGTATAGTCATGGAGTATTCAGCAGCGAGATTCTTTAACTGCATGTTGAGAGTAAAAGTTGTTCCGTTAATGTAGTCCAAAGACGAGGTGCATGCAACCGAATTGTCACTGAATAATGCCTCTTTTAACACCCTTTCTGTTCTTTACAGTACGTTGTTGATCATAAACAACAAAAAAAAGAAACATTTAATTCTAATCAGGCATAGCACAGATGAGATAAAGCCATTCGAGTCTCTCTTGTTAACATGCGCTTATTTAAAGACGCTGTTTACATAAATGCAGGATTCCCTTAAAAAGACAGTACCGGTTTTTAGCATGTGTTCAACAAATATAATTAATATAATATTATATTTATTGATTAAATACATTGATTTGTGCATTTTTAAAAAGCTAAAATGGTGAAAAACTAATCAAATATAATTAGTAAAATTAATATTTTCATATTGTACCAAGTTAGAAGGTCCCCTGTATAATTCACAGAATTAGTTGGGAGAGAATTTATTTCATATGTAAGCAAAAGGGACATTATAACTAAAATATACCCATATGAATCGATATCTAATCGGAATCAAATCAGGAAATCTGTATTGAGACCCAGCCCTAATAGCCTGGGACTTTTAACACTAAACAAGCCAGAAACACACCAGGGACTCTCATTTTGAAGTGACAGAGAATTGGCTCCATTACAATGATCTATATTTAATATTTACCAAATTAAGCTTTTTATAGTGTATATATTGTTATTATTATTATTATTATTATTATTCACAATATATGAAGTCCGAGACACAATGTATGTGCTGATGAGGGATGTTTCCAGATAGTCGCATTTTTCTTTGCATGCCCTCACATCATTTTTCAAATGTAATTATTAGAGAAACACAGAGGAATAATAAAAAAAAAGATATTGGCTACTATTGGCATAGATAGTATTTTTTTCCAAAAAGCAACTATCGCCACCGATTTATCGTAAAACCGGTATATTGGTCTACTTCCAACGTGTATGAGCAAAAGTTCTCTAAAAGGCATGAGCACTTTGTGTCTTTATGTCTGCACAACACATTCACAAGCACTCACATTTGAAGCGCACAGCACATGCAAACTACACAGTATATTTATCTTATTCGATCGCAGCCTTTCCGGTTTAATAATCACACTGATATAACATGATTTTAATTTGTGCTCTGATTGTTTACGGAATGACATTCGTGTGTTAGGTGGAATCGTTTTTGCAAGTACATAAGCACAGTATTGGGCCTGATTCCGATATTGGTATCGGGACATCCCTACTATATAGTTTACATCAAAAAGATCTTTCATTCAT
Organism: Myxocyprinus asiaticus; assembly: GCF_019703515.2. Taxonomy (NCBI): domain Eukaryota; kingdom Metazoa; phylum Chordata; class Actinopteri; order Cypriniformes; family Catostomidae; genus Myxocyprinus; species Myxocyprinus asiaticus. The sequence goes on along the minus strand of NC_059378.1, from coordinate 20,615,505 downwards.
AATGATACTGATGAATAGTGAAGAGAACTAATAATATTCATGTATCTTTTGTAATTTATTCCAGATGTTTCTAATTCAGTGGATGAACACTGCATATGATTACCTCGCTCAGTTTTACTTCGATCTTCTCTACTATAACTGGTGAGCATAATCAAAGTTTACTGTCCCATTTTACTTCTTGCTGTAACACACAAGGAGATTTATAAGGTGATCTGTTCTCTAAGAAATCAGAGCAGTGTCACATCCAATCTAGACATTTATCACAAACTACACTTGTTGACTTTTAGAACAGCCTAATCTGCCCATGTTGTGTCCTTACTGGTGCTTTAAAGAGGTAGTTTACCCAAATATGAAATTCTGTCATCATTTACTCACACTAATGTAATCCTGTATGACTTTTTCTTCTGTGGAACACAAAAGGAGGAATTTTGAAAAATGTTAACTCTGCTCTTTTCCATAAAATTTAAGCAGAAGAGATTATCCGCTAAATCTTCTTAGGCCATACAGTATCTTTGCTGAAAACCTTCCCCTGTGGCATAGCTCTCAAACATGACATGAGGGTGAGTAAATGATGACCAAATGTTCATTTTAGGGTAAGCTATTCTTCTAAATGCAATCACGTTGGAATAGGGATACAGGACACCTTTTAATTGCAGCTATAAATGGGTCACAAGTGCTTATGAAACACTGTAACACTATATGAAACATTTTGTATCAACACTAATGTCTTTTATTGTAAGAGCACCCTGTTCAGTCATGTTCTGCTTCCCACAGGCGAGAGATGATGCCTGTGCTATCCCTGATCTTCTCAGCTCTTTTCATCCTGTTTGGGACTGTGCTCATCCAGGCCTTCAGGTAGGACTCCAGATCCCCTTTGTTCTCTCAAAAGTTTGGTCCTATCAGATGAGTTGTGCTTTTTTATTCTCAGCGCTTTTGTATTTAGAGTTGTATATTTGCTTTTTTTGATGTACAGTGACACTGGTGAAGACAAACCAGCCAAACAAAAGGCAGCTGATTCACCAAAGACAGCGGAGAGCTGTTCTCCTGGACCAGAGAGCACTTCGAGGTAAGACACTGCTTGTCTATCATAATTGAGACCAAACTATTTTTCAATGCTGCACTGTCAAGCCACAGCAAGTCAAACAGATTTTGAGGACACAGATTTATTTAGACATTCATTGGTCCAGTCACTTATAGCCCTTTTCCACCGAAATTGCGATGGTTGCGACTGGGGCAATCCTGAGCCTATCGTAAACCGCCCGTGCTTTTCCACTGACCTGAGAGCTGAACGGTGACGTAACGGGTTACTGTCTACGTGGTAGTTTCACGTGACTACCTCTAACATAAACAAACATTGCGCATCACAGTGTGTTTGTATACAGCTTTTACTCTTGTTTTTGAGGACATATTTAAACATACGGATTAATGCAATCCATCGTTATTACATTGCTCAACAAGATTGTTAGAGACGACATCTACGCTAAATATCACAGGTAATGTAATTACATTATATTGTATGAACTCTGACTTAACTTGCTAAGTTTAGGGGCAGTGGTAGCTCAGCGGTTAAGGCTCTGGGTTACTGATCAGAAGGTCGGGGGTTCAAGCCCCAGCACCGCCAAGATGCCACTGTTGGGCCCTTGAGCAAGGCCCTTAACCCTGTCTGCTCCAGGGGCGCTGTATCATGGCTGACCCTGCACTCTGACCCCAGCCTAGCTGGGATATGTGAAAAAGAAGAATTTCACTGTATATGTGCAAAATGTATAATGTGTGATAAATAAAGAAAATTATAATTATAAGTTGTTAGAGGAATTATTAACATTGGTGTAGCAGATGGTTGTATTTGGATTTTTGCCATGGCATATAATATTATTGATTGAGAATCCCACCGTTTTACTTAACAGATAGCTGTGATCTTCCAAACTTGGTGAGTAGCTGGTCAAAAATCCCCTTACAGAACAAAGCAATGCACAAAATACGATGACAACAGTGTAAGAAAAACTAACAAAGTTGGCAAATATAACAACTTCCTGTGATCAGCTGCAGAGAACACCGGCGATTTACTGTTTATCACGAGCGTTACTGGCTGAATTCAATGCCCCGGTTAGATTGCAGGCTGGTCGGTGTCCCGACATAGTTGCTCCGTCCACTGTTGCTTTTGCTTCCTTCTTATGGTGCCTGTACTCCCTTAAGTGTTTTTCTATTTGTTTATGATTTGGTCAGTTGTCCGACTGAAGGTGGCGTGCATCATTTCGTGCTGTATCTTCATTCTCGTATAGTATTTTTTTTTCCTTTGCAATCTCTCTCTAGTTTATCTTGGATCTTTGTAAATACCATATCACAAGTAGAGCACTCCTTTCGTCGTGTTACCTGAACGCTTTTGATGTCTGATAATTTTGTGTTTTTTTTATTGTTGTCATAGAGCGAAGAAGTACTCCTTGCTGCAGACGGTAGCTACTGTTGTTTTTTGGGAAAACTTTACTATGGTGACGAGATATTATCCCGCCCTCCATCCTCTGACATAATCGGTTCCTGCATAGAGACCAGTATGCTTTTGGGGTCTGTGTCGAACCAGGTTTCCGGAACGGGCTTTTCTGCGGTGAAAATGCGCGGAACAATTTGAGAATTCTTACCGGCCCAGGAACCCGCACCCGAACCATGACAGTGGAAAAGGGCTATTAGAGTTTCTTTGTTTTCTTTTTGCAGTCATCCCCCTAAGAAGAATTTTTTGGAGGTGACAGAGTTGACAGACATAACCTACACTAGTAACCTAGTCAAGTTAAAGCCTGGTCACATCAACGTAGTGCTGATCCTCACTGATGCTTCTAAACAAGTGCTGCTTAGGAAGTTTGCCAAAGAAGTGTACTCGTTCTCAGGGTAAGGCCTGTGTGTGTGTCTGTGTTTGAGTGAATGCTTGAGTGATTCAAGCTTGTTCCTGGAGATCTACCTTCCTGCAGAATTTATGCTGTTCCATTTAACTCAGAATCAGAATGAGCTTTATTGCCAAGTATGCTTACACACACAAGGAATTTGTCATGGTGACAGAAGCTTCCAGTGCAAAGAGAATGCAACCATATATGCATACTTACAAACATATACATTTAAACATATATATATATATATTATGACATAAAAATAAGATATAACAGATAAATAAAAAGAGAAATATACAATAGAGCAATAATGTTGTTAGAATATTTTATATACATGTATACAGTTATGTGCATGGGATGTAATATATTGCAAAAGAGGTAGGATATGATTGAATATTGCACATGGTTGTGTTGACAAAAAGTAAAGTATTTGGGAACAGTTTTAACTGTTCATGAGGTTGATGGCCTGAGGGAAAAAACTGTACCAAACCAGACAGTTATAGAAGTGCAGAGGACAGATTCAATGACTGCTGAGTAGAACTGTATCAGCAGAGCCTGTGGCAGGTTGAACTTCCTTAGCTGGTGAAGGAAGTACAACCTCTGCTGAGCCTTTTTCAAAATTGAGTTTGTGTGGGTCTCCCACTTCAGGTCCTGTGAGATGGTAGAGCTCAGGAACCTGAATGACTCCACTTCAGCCACAGTGCTGTTTAGAATGATGAGGGGGGTTAATGCTGTGGTGTTCCTCTTGAAGTCCACTATCACTTCCACTTTGAATGGAAACTGAAAATTAGAATTTCTAACTTCCTTCTTGGAAGTTTATGAGATGACAGGCTTGCCGAACAAAACTATATTTGTATAATTTCCTGTTTAAATGTTTAACATTTAGCGCTTAAATATTTCCTAGCTTTTTGGGATGTCCTTTTTTTTCCTTCCGAACTTGAAAGTAGGAAATTCCCAATAGGACAGCTAAAGGTAGCTTTTACAGTTGTGATTGATTGGTGCTAAGGGTGAATGATATGGCTACAAAAATATATATATTATTATATATTCCATAAAATATATATTCCATAATTTTTCACTAAATGAACACAGGGAAGAATTATATTTAATATTGTTTATTTATATGCACCAAAATATAGTAATACAAATTTACAAATATTTTTACTAAAATATTTATTTTTTTTGTTGAGTGGGTGTGCAAAATCAACAGCTTCACAAATGTTGTATTTGTTTTGTATTTTTTTGGAACAATTAAAGATGGAAAAGGAGGAAGCTGGGACCAGCTTGACAAACACATAGACATTTAATAACACTTTTCAGTGTCCAAAGAAACAAAAACACGCTCTGCTTTTCAGCCAGCTGCATCAAATCATAAAAACATTCAGACACGCGGACAAGCGTCGTACATCTCTCTCTCATCTGCCGCTGTCTCTTCTTGTTAAATACTCCCGCTGCCAGTCGCTGGAACGCAAGGCTGGTGTGGCGCGCAGGTGGAAGTCATTTGCCATTTATCTTCCCGGCCTCGCTCTGCCCAGACTCCGCTCGGCTCCACCCTGCTCACAACACGTACACCCTTCACCGAACTCAGGTCGGGGATTTCTCCAGCCTGTGACCTACTCCTCCCCCAATTTCTAGGGAGGGAGCATTGACAAGTCACATTGGTCTCCAGATCAGACCTGTGTGTGCCTGGGAGGAGGAATAAGGTGAAAGAGAGGAGAAAGGGAAGGGGAGGCAGGAATAACAAAAGGGGGAGAGAAAGCAGAGAGGGGAGAGAGAGAGAGAGAGAGAGAGAGAGAGAGAGAGCTCGCCGGCCCCAGATACGCCATCGAGTGGTCCTCGGCCCGTTGTCCTGCTTCCGTCCGCGACGCCGGTCACTGGACCCCTTAGCCGTTCCTTCCGGTTGCCCGTTGACATGGGGTTCCAACGCCACTGGATTTAACACTCCCTCGGCGTCACAACCCCAAGTCAGTGGTGAGGACTCCTTGGACGGCACATCCTTCCTCCTTCCTGGGTTTTGGCACCAGTGTAACAATTAAAGATGGAAAAGGAGGAAGCTGGGACTGGCTTGAAAAACACAGACATTTAATAACACTTTTCAGCATCCAAAGAAATAAAAACACGCACTGCTTTTCAGCCAGCTGCATCAAATCATAAAAACATTCAGACACGTGGACAAGCTTCGTACATCTCTCTCCTCTGCCACTGTCTCTTCTCCTTAAATACTCCCACCGCCCATCGCTGGAACACGAGGCCGGTGTGGCATGCAGGTGGAAGTCATTTGCCACTTATCTTCCTGGCCTCGCTCTGCCCAGATGCCGCTCATCTCCGCCCTGCTCACCACATAGTGTCTTAAACTATTTGGTGTAGTTTAGACCGAATCTGACTCCAGTATTAATTTGATCTGACTTCAGTTGTAAAAGACCTTGTATTTAGGTTGAGATTCCAGTTGATAATTTTTTGAAATTCTATCTCTATTTGGATACTTGATTATTCTAGATAATTCTATACTTTTAAGTTACACTCATTCATCCGTATTTATTTTTCTACACAGCAGCCGGGTACACTTTATCATATCTAAAACCCTCAGTTTTGGATCATTTGCCAGAGGTAAATGGCTAATACTATTCAGACAGGTTGCTCCCTGCTTACCTTTATAAACAATTTGTTTTACTTAGTCCCGCTAGATCTGCATAAACATAAAGCAACATTAGCCTCAACCAGAGAGAATGGTTAATACTATTTGGATAGGCCGACCAACAATACCGTATCCAAATATTACTTTTGATTAGTCCCTATAGTTTCCTATATTCCCTTAACTGAAATAATATTAACAGTAGTCAGAGGTAATGACTAACACTATTTAGACAGGTCGACCAACATCACGTGGTTCTAAATGATTATATTTAGTCCATGCAGTCTAGGTATACTTATTTAATGCCAAATAGTTGATCAGAAAGCTAAGGTACCAGTTGGCGTGCCTGATGCTCCATCAATGGTGGGCCATTAGTGTGAACTAACTCTGATTGCAGATTTGCGGTAACGTTTAATTAACAATGTACTGAAGCCAATAATTTCGGAATAAGTCAGAAATAGAATCAAGCTTATTTCAAGTCTATTTACTAGTCAGATAAATATTTACCTAGCCAATTACAGAATTCAGAAATAATCAATACAAAACATCCACTGCTCAAAGTTGAATCTTAAGAGTAAAAGATGCATTTGAATGATACCAAACATGAATGTTAAAAATCCCTTGCGCTCACAAAGAACACTATATTTTCATACAGTCATTCTAAGTGATTTGAGTCTAAAGAGAATGGAATGGAGGTTAATAGAGTGGAGGACAAGAGACAAATGTTAAGAGAGAACAGATGAGAAAGGCACTTCCCACTCATTAGTCGCATTTCCACTATCGGGCCAAACGAGGGCTTGCTAGTGCAGTTGCATTCCAACTGTCACTTCCGGGGCTTCATCGTGCCTCTGGGTTTCCTTGGGGCCAATGGCCTTTGGCCTACCGATTACCCTTGGGCCAAAGAAGGCCAACTGGGGATTGAGGCGGAGTCAGTGTCAAAGGCGGAGTTTCGCTGAGTCAGGTCAGAGGTTTCAGCACTAACATATTTCCAAATTTTTCATATCTAGCTACCAGCTTACCTCAACAGATCAACGGAGAATAGAGAATTGTCAGTAATGGTCAGTAGACGAAATCAGTGCTCTTCTGAATATTTGGGCTGATGAAAATGCACACGTCAGATCAATGGCATCTGCCGAACGAAGACATGATTAATTATACTGTCGCCGAGCTTGTCAAGTTGTGTATCCAGCGCACAATTGTACAGATTCTGGAAAAGACATTGCGGGCACAGTACAAATCTGTGTTCATCTCGAGGGCTAGCTAGTCTGCAGAGTCTTATACATCAGTTTGAGTTTCCCTCTTGCTTGTTAAATGGGCAGGGTTTGTGACGCTGGCACCAGGGTGGCGTATTAAGTGTGGGTTTTTAGGGCAATGCTGCAGGGCTATTGGCCCGATAGTGGAAGTACAGATTGATTTTGGGCTTGAGGTCTGAGGCTATTGGCCCTGGCTGACCAGTTGATAGCCCTGGCTCACACTGGCCCGATTGTGGGAAAGCGCCTATTCACTTTCTGAGGTGTGGAGATAAATGTCTGTATGTTAATTTACTCTTTGTCTCTCAGGAAATGTTTATTTGTAGTATTATTTTTTATTATTTTGTAGGTTTGTTTTATAAAGTGGTAATATATTTCTGTTGCATTAACTTCACCTTCACCTGGAGGCTTTATTTTGGTGGAAAACTGAAAGTGCATTCTGTATTTGACAGTTTACAATGATCCTCATTACAAATCTAGTGAAACTCTCATCATCTTTTCTGTGATACTGTCATGTTTTTAGATTTGTATAATAACTTATAGCAGCTACAAATGTTCAGAATTGCACGAATGTGTGAACCTACAGCACTTTGTATTCACAATGCAATTGAGCCACTCTGAAAACAGCGTATCATGAGCCCCGCGTGTGCAAACATAACAGCACGTCACTGGTTCGCTCTGAAGTGCACACAGATAATCATTAATTGAATGAAATCTGAGCCTTTTGCACTTTAATGATCACATATGATCATATCACAGTTTTTGTTACTTTGGTTAATTGTGCAGCCCTGCAAGATTTTGGAAGTAGTTTAATGGCGCGCTCTTAAAAGCACATTAAAATCTCCATAATATTCACAATATTTGCTCAAATTTATATCGCCAGCAAAATAATCATGATTATATCAGGAATTTTCAATATATGGCCCAGCCCTAATTGGAACTAGATCTTCAGGAACAGAATTAAAGCTGAAGTATGTAATTTTTACGCCACCAAACGGAATTGCAAAAATAATAAATTTCAAAACAGGTTTCTGAATACGCCTCCATTCTGCCGTTGATCGAACAAACAGATAGTCCCGCCCCTAGCTCACACCATTGGTTGAGTCAATGTTATTGTCTCTCTTGAGACAGGTGGCTCAAAACAAACAGAGGAATATTCATAGCACTACAGAGAGACAGTGTTTACCTATGAATGACTGACTTATGGCTGTCTCTGCATATTAAGCTGGGATAGGAGGAAGTATTTTAACACAGAAAAAAATACATACTTCAGCTTTAAGTGCCTGTATTGCATTCTGCAACAAACAATTCCAAAGAACTATATCCCCATCTCCTCTTGCAGGTCTCAAACTCTTCACTACTCCTTCTTAAATGTGGACAAACACAGCCAGTGGATGGACTCGCTCATGGAGGCGGCTCCGGACGCCAGGCCTTCAGACTGCCTGGATGAAGAGGAGGAAGAAGACACTGCCTCCCACAAGCCAGACTTTACTGGCCATGTCCTGGCACTCAATGGCCACAAGAAATACTTCTGCATTTTCAGACCTGTGTTTACAGGGGAGGAAGTTGAGTGTAGCCGATCGTCCGATGAAGTTGGGGCAGTGGCCGGGCCAAGCAAAGGCACGAGTACCCGGTCCAGTTCCCGTCAGAGGACCACCTCTCTGGAGATCCACCATAAACTGGACCGCCTGGGTCTGTGGATGGAGAGGCTTATGGAGGGAACTCTACCCAGGCATTATGTTCCATCCTGGCCCGGTCTGGACACCATAACGCCCCAGAAATAAGACTCATAATTGTCCTCCGTCCGAACCAGGCAGTGGCTCAGGACTATTACTGGAGGCATGCTGTTGTGACGTTAAAGTTGTTGGATTCTGATGTTCAGCATCTTTTTTTATCTGAATTACACAGTTATTTTAAACAATATTAAATTATTCTGTAAAACACACTGGTTTTGAGTAGAGGTTGTCTTTATTTGGAGCACCATGTGCTCATCAGCTGCTTTAGAGGTGAAAACGCCTCTTCTTCTGTAACAGTCTGTCTCTTGGTAGTATGGCCGTTTCTTTACTGTGTGGATGCTTTTCTGAATCCCAGATAAAGCCACTCTGGGTAGCTTCAAAAGCAGCTTATATTAAGATTACCATTTAGCCTTTTTTCCAATAAAAATAACTAATTGGATTTTAAAAAATCGAAAAAATGTGTGGGAAAATTGTCAAACCACTCTCCTTATGCAAAAAATATCATACTGAATTTCCGAAACCAAACCTTTCTGCATGAAGACTTGAGATATTTTTAAAGACTTGAGATTCTTGAGTAGGTACTTCCTGCCATATGTGCATGTTCTGCCTTTCCTTAAGTCCAACATTTTTATGTTATGTCTTTTGTTTCATGTTTTGCACTTTGAAGGCTTGCTTTGGATTTTTTCATTTAGAAAGTAAATGGTACAGAGTAGCTTTATTAATATTTAATAATGAGAGGTTCTAACTGCATCTGTAATATCACTACCAATAGAACAGGTTAAGAATGTTCTAGATCCTCAGTTGGCTATTTATTTTTTGTTGCACTTTTTGTGGTTGATATATACATACATACATACATACACTACTGGTCAAAAGTTTTGAAACACTTATTCTTTATCATAATTTCTATTCATAATTTTTTCACATTTTAGAATAATAGTAATGTCATCAAAACTGGAATAACATAAAAGGAACTATGGGAATTATGTTGTGACTAAAAATATAATATCAAAAAATAAATCAAAACTGTGTTATATTTTAGCATCTTCAAAGTAGTCACCCTTTGCCTAGAATTTGCAGAAATGTACTCTTGACATTTTCTCAACCAACTTCTTGAGGTATCACCCTGGGATGCTTTTTAAACAGTATTGGAGTTCACATCTATGTTGGGCACTTATTGGCTGCTTTTCTTTATTATTTGGTCCAAATTATCAATTTCAAAACCTTTTTATTTTTATTTTTTATTACATTTTAGTTTTATAATGAAATAAGTTAATATGGTGGCAAAATTATATTTTTGTCTACAAACCTAATTTCAAATATTTAAGCTTACGTCTTCAGATCAAAATATTTTTAAGATCATGAGAAACATTTCAGTCAAGTGTTTCAAAACTTTTGACTGGTAGTGTGTGTGTGTATGTATGTGTGTGTGTGTGTGCATTATTTAAAAATAATAATAAAGTTTGTACTGTAGCAACATTTGTCCACTCATTTATACCTGTTCTGACTTTGTATTTATTACAAAAGACAATTGTGTGCATGTTTAACACAGTATTAAACCCCATTAATCCACATAATACCTCTTTATCTACCCTGCACAATGTTCAGGTATGGGCTTTTCAAAGTTTAGAACCTTGAAAAGGCATTTTCAATCATTACAGACCAAGGGACCCCCAAAATAAAAAGCTAGATTTCCCCAGTAACACTGATAACTTTCATTAATAATGTTAAAAACATCTACAAACATTACTATCTTCTATATCATTAATGTACCTACTGTACCAAGTTTAAACATAAATTTGTAGAAATATAAATGTTTTTATATTTGTAAAGAAAATCCTATATTATTGACCCCTAGTTTAAAACCCTAGTTCCAGAACATAAATCATTAATACTCGTTCTGAATATTATTCACTTTCTTCATTTTTAAGTCCTCGGGACCAAAAGACATTGGCAGCAGTTCCTCAACTTTCATCTCCACATAGGAACCGTCTGGTTTGGACAAATACACATCCCAGTTAGCACCAAACTGTAGGTGAGGAAATAAAATCATAATAAATAATAAAAACAGATAATGAAACTTCAAGAACATGTCACCTGTTTAAATGATGTGAAATATAACAGTAGTGAATGGAACTTGCCTCTCTCATGAACTGCCTGCAGCCACCGCAAGGAGAAATTAAGTGCTCACACATATCACTGAAAAACCACAAGACATTAAGATTAAAGCTGCATTGTACAGAAGACATCATGCTCCACAGATAAAAATGTATTGGATGGAAATATTGTTTTACTGGTAAATGTATTGATGCACTGGGGGCCTCTTGAATACAGCATAAGTTTACCTTGCAATCGCAATGGCTTTGAAATCCCTGTAGCCCTCTGATACAGCTTTTGAGATAGCAATTCTCTCTGCGCAGATTCCCAAGTTGAAGCAAACGTTTTCCACATTACATCCTGATGTAACAGAAGAGGTCATAGGATTTGCATGTGTGCAGATAAATAGTGAAAATTTCATGGATGTTTTATTGATTTTGTCATCTTGTCAAAAAATCTTAAAGCTAATGGAACTCATGTCGAAATTTGGAACCAGTCCTAAAGGGATTTTACATGGCTAAAATTGCAATCAGTAACAATCTGTTGGATTATATTTTTGGGGTAATCTAATCTGATTACTTTTGGAATACTTTTAAAAAACCTCTGACCTAACTCTTGTTTATTTGATGTCACATGCATTTGAGTAGGATAATCTTTACCATTTTGACAATGTTGCATAAATGCATTTAAAGAAACTTGCTTATTGTATCAAAATTAGAATGTATATGATTTTTTGTTTCATGCACTATTTGTCTGTTACTGAGTGAAATACAAAAAGGCGCTGAAAGGGTTGTGAAACAAAAACACATTTTAACTGATATTATGTTTTGTCCAAGATGGTGGAGAAAGATTATTTTTTACATTATTTTTATTTAAAAGAGGATTTTTATATATATATATATATATATATATATATATATATATATATATATATATATATATATATATATATATACACTATTGTCTTCTAGGTATGACATTATTTTTGTCCAGACTTCCAGAATCAACAATTAGTGAAGGTCACTGGATTTGATGTAGACATAGTATTTCACAGGGATACATCAGCAGTGTTTAGTTACATAATATAGTTGCAGAATTATTCGTCATGCGATGGCATGGTCTAAAAATTCCGAAGCATGATTCGCAAATGTATTTACATGGTGCAAAAATACGATGGGCATGTTTTGAAGTTGCATGTTTTGCCCCGTGATGCTTACACTGCGTGCCCAATTATTAGGCAAATTGTATTCCTCAGGATTAATTTTATTGTTGAACAAACACAATGCTCTCAGTCAATCCAAAATGTTATTGAACCTCAAACTTGAATGTTTAACAAAGAAAAAGTGAGTTTTGTCTTTCTCAGGGGAATATATATGTGTGCACAATTATTAGGCAACTAAATTACAAAAATAATTTCTCCCAACTCAATTGTTTATTCTCAATTTTTAGAGTAGGTGCAACAAATAAGTAACACAAAATTACAATTAAATAACATTTTTGGCCTTTCAAAAATATTCAGTGACCAAAATAGCCACCCTTCTTTTCAATAACTGCCATGAGCCTTCCATCCATGGAGTCTGTCAGTTTCTTGATCTGTTCATGATCAACTTTCACTGAAACAGCAACCACAGCCTCCCAAATGCTGTTCAAAGAGGTGTATTGTCTTCCCTCACTGTAAATCTCATGTTTGAGAAGGGCCCACAAGTTCTCAGTAGGAATTAAGTCAGGTGAGGAAGGGGGCCATCATTATTTGGGCATCTTTGAGGCCCTTACTGGCTAGCCAAGCAGGAGTACTTGGATGCATGTGATGAAGTATTGTCCTGCATAAAGATTATGGCCTTCTTGAATGCTGAGGACTTCTTCCTGTACCACTGCTTGAAGAAAGTACTTTCTAGAAACTGGCAATAGGTTTGAGAGTTGTATTTCAGTCCATCTTCAACTCGAAAAGGTCCAACTACCTCATCTTTAATGATAGCAGCCCATACCAGTACCCCTCCTCTACCTTGCTGGCACCTGACTCGAAGTGGTGCCCTGTGTCCATTAGTGATCCAGCCATGGGCCCATCCATCTGGTCCATCAAGAGTCACTCTCATTTCATCTGTCCATAAAGCCTTTGAAAAATCTGTCTTCATGTATTTCTTTGCCCAATCTTGACGCTTCAACTTGTGAATATATTCAGTGGTGGTCGTGTTTCAGCCTTCTTGACCTTGGCCATGTCTCTGAGCACTTGGCACCTTGTACTTCTGGACACTCCAGGTAGGTTGTGGTTCTGGAATATGGTAGCATTGGAGGATAATGGGTTCCTGGTAGCTTCAAAGTCTTTTGCAGTTAATTTGCACCTTTAATTCTCCATGCATTTTTTGCGCACCAGTTGACTATTCGCAACAAAACGTTTGATTGTCCGGTGGTCACGCCTCAATAGTTTAGCTATTTCAAGAGTGTTGCATCCGTCTGAAAGGCATTTTACAATATTTGACTTTTCAGTGTCAGTTAAATCTCTTTTTTAGCCCATTTTACCTAAGGTAATGAAGCTGCCTAATAATTATGCACACCTTGATATAAGGTTGTAACACTTCTCAGTGGAAGGAGGAGGCGAGAAGCAGATTTCCTGGTTCAGGTAAGGATTTTTATTTTCCTCTCTGCAGCAGGTATACACACTCAGAGCTTTTTATGTTGTTCAGTAAGCTAGTCTAAACTACACAAACCACTTCACAAAATAAACTCTCAACAGTGCAATAATTAACTCTTCGCTTCACACTCGGGTCTCTGGTGCCCAGGCTCTCTGTCCTCTAACTGCAGTGTGGCTCTATTTATGCCGCTATCCCCATGCTCACTGAAATTAGAGACAGATGTTAGACATAATTTAACTCAGGTGTAAGCTCCCTTACCGCTTTCTCTCTCTCCGGAGAGATGCTTGACCACCCCCCGCTGCCACATATCCCCACCGCCCAACTCAGGCCAGGGTGGCATCCGGCCTGCCTACCACTCCCCCCCCATTCCTGGAAAGGAAGTCGGTGACAGCCATCTGCGGCCCCGGTCTGTGGACCACCTTGAACTTAAACGGCTGAAGAGCCAGGTACCAACGGGTGATCCGGGCATTGGTATCTTTCATGCGGTGGAGCCACTGGAGTGGGGCGTGATCGGGAACAGAGGGTGAAGGCCCGCCCCAACAGGTAGTATCGGAGAGTGAGGAGCGCCCACTTGATGGCGAGACACTCCTTTTCTACGGTGCTGTACTTAGTTTCCCTCAAGGAGAGCTTACGGCTAATGTACAACACTGGGCGCTCCTCCCCCTCCACCACCTGTGAGAGCATGGCCCCCAGCCCCCTGTCTGAAGCATCTGTCTGTAAAACAAAAGGGAGAGAGAAGTCAGGTGAATGTAAAAGCGGCCCCCCGCAAAGTGCAGCTTTAACTTGCGTGAACGCCCGCTGACACTGCTCTGTCCACTGGACCGGGTCTGGAACTCCCTTTTTAGTGAGATCAGTCAGCGGGCTGGTGACGTCCGAATAATTAGGCACGAACCTTCTATAATAGCCAGCCAGCCCCAGGAACTGTCTCACCCCCTTTTTGGTCTTGGGTCTCGGGCAGGTCGCAATTGCCGCTGTCTTGTCAATTTGGGGATGCACCTGCCCGTGGCCCAAGTGGAACCCCAGATACCGTACCTCCACCCGTCCAATCGCGCACTTCTTTGTGTTCGCTGTGAGTCCCGCTCGGCGCAGCAATCTCAGAACCACCCTCAGATGTTGCATGTGCCGCTGCCAATCATTGCTATAAATGATGATGTCATCTAAATAGGCAGCGGCGTAAGCTGAATGCGGTCTGAGGATTCGGTCCATGAGACGCTGAAACGTAGCCGGGGCTCCAAACAAACTGAACGGAAGTGTCACAAATTGGTGTAATCCAAACGGTGTGAAGAAGGCGGTTTTCTCACGGGAAATTTGTGCCAAGGGGATCTGCCAATAACCCTTCTTCAAATCCAATGTCGAATAAAATCGAGCAGTGCCCAACCAATCGAGCAACTCATCAACGCGAGGCATTGGATATGCATCAAATTTAGACACCGCATTGACTTTTCTATAATCCGCACAGACCCGTCGCTCTTAGGCACTAGAACAACTGGGCTGGACCAATCGCTGTGGGATTCTTCTATTACCCCCATATCGAGCATTGCATCCAATTCTTCCTGAACAATTTTCTTCTTGTGTTCGGGTAATCGATAGGGGCGGCTACGTACCACGACCCCCGGCTCAGTCTCGATGTGGTGATGGATGAGGTTTGTACGTCCCGGTAGAGGGGAGAACACGTCCACAAACTCCTGTTGCAACCTAGCAACCTCCGCGAGTTCACTCTGTGAGAGGTGGTCTCCGCAAGTGACCGGGGTGAACTGTTTATGTTTTGAACTCACCTCCGGTCCGAGCTCCGCCTTCTCGGGAACTACCGTAGCCAACGTCACGGGAACCACCTCCCTCCACAATTTCAGGAGATTGAGGTGGTATATTTGACGTGTGCCCCCTCTATCGGTTCGTTTAACCTCATAATCGAGATCTCCCACTCGTCGTGTGACCTCAAAGGGTCCTTGCCACTTGGCGAGTAATTTAGAGCTTGATGTGGGAAGCAATACAAGCACTTTATCTCCCGGTGCAAATTCCCTTAGCTGAGTTCCCCTGTCATACAGTCGGCACTGTCGTTCTTGAGCTTGGAGCAAATTCTCCTGGGTTAGCTGCCCCAAAGTGTGGAGTTTTGCTTTAAGATCAAGAATGTATTGAATTTCATTTTTGCTGTTTGAAGGTCCCTCCTGCCAGGCCTCTCGCAATACATCAAGCACGCCACGTGGGCGTCGCCCATACAGCAGCTCGAATGGGGAGAAGCCAGTGGAGGCTTGCGGGACCTCTCGTACTGCAAATAACAGGGGGTCGAGCCATTTATCCCAATTTCTATCATCGTCGTGCACGAACTTATGAATCATGTTTTTGAGGGTTTTATTAAATCGTTCCACCAGGCCATCCGTTTGAGGATGGTATACGCTGGTGCGAATCGATTTAATATTTAACAACTCGTACAGTTCGCGTAGTGTCCATGACATAAACGTTGTGCCCTGATCGGTGAGGATTTCTTTCTGCATGCTAAGATGTTGCGAAGAGGCACTGCTTCCGGATATTGCGTTGCATAGTCCACTAGGACCAATATAAAGCGATGTCCACGTGCTGACCGTTCTAATGGCCCGACGAGGTCCATTCCAATTCTCTTAAAGGGGACCTCGATCAAAGGGAGAGGGCGCTTTTGGGGTGGCCAGTGGGTTAACCAGTTGGCATTCGTGGCATGCCGCACACCACCTGCGGACATCGCCGCCAATGCCCGGCCAATAGAAACGGGCTATTAGACGGTTCAGTGTTTTCCTTTCTCCTAAGTGACCCGCCATGGGATTATAATGAGCCGCCTGAATACCATTTCCCGACAGCTCCTTGGAATCAAAAGTTGGGTTGTATCCTCTTTAGTTTGAGTGTCCTGTGTCACTCTATACAACCGCTCATTTATAATCACAAAATAGGGGTATGAAAGGGCGATGTCCGGCTGGAGTCGTTGACCATCAATGACTCTCACTTGGTCGAAGATGTGTTTGAGGGTTTCATCTCGCGACTGCTCCAAAGGGAAATCCCCCTCAGGGAATTCCCTGAGAAGGGGAGGGGCTGCAGCCTCTCCCCCTCTCTCGTCATTATGACGTGGAGCTGTCGAGGACGGCCCCGGCTCCGCCTCCCGTGCCAGAGCATCGCACATTACACATCTCCCTAACTTCGTACAGGACCCATCTGTGCAAATTCCCTTTAATAAAACTCTAAAATCAGGCCAATCAGTCCCCAAGATCAGCAGATGGGTGAGGCGGGAACTAACTGCGGCCTCCACTCTATGTTTTTTTCCCTGGAATTTAATCGTCAGGGTCACCACCGGATACTCGTGAATATCCCCGTGTACACATTTTACCTTCACCATTTTAGTTGTGACCAATGCCTCGGGTTGTACCAAGCGTGGATAGTGGTTTGATTACACCTGGTGTCCACCAACGCTTGGTGAGTACCCCCCTTGACATTTACCGGTATCCGGTACGCTCCAGCCCGGTCGGGGGCAGCCTGTGGGAGGTCAGAGACCCGCACCACCATCCCCAGCTTCATCAGAGGGCACTGATCCCGGAAGTGGCCCGGGTCTCCGCACCTCCAGCAGGCTGACCCAGGCGCTACACCCGCATCTGCGTCAGTGGGCGTCCCCCCCCCCCCCGAGGGGGAGAGCGGCGGGGCATTGGGATAGGGGAAGGTGTCACCTCCCACACCCGGGGAACTGGTCTTAGGGGCTGAAGTCCTCCTCGTCTGCGTGGGGCAGGAACGGGACCTGGAGAGAGAGCAGAATGTGAGGATAGAGGGGAGGGGGATGAGACAGAGGGAGGAGAGAGAGTGTAGGAGGGCTCTTCCACCATCGGGATCACCGCCATGTGGTCCTCCGTGATCCGCACGGCTTCCTCCAGCGATGCCGGGCGGTGGCACTGGACCCACTCCGCCGTCCCTCTTGGCAGTCGATGTGTTAATTGCTCCAGTACCACCTGGTCGATAATTCCGTCGACGTCGCGGTCCGCCGTTAGCAACCATCTTCGGCAGGCGTCAAGGAGCCGCTGGGCGAAGGCAAATGGGCGGTCGGAGCTCTCCAACTTCAAGCTCCAGAAGAGTTGACGACTTTCCTCCGGAGTGCGACCAACCCGTTGCAGGATGGCTCTCTTTAAGTCTCCGTAGACCAGGAGGCTCGTCGCTGGCAGTTGTTGAGCCATGAGCTGGGCTTCCCCGGACAACAGTGGGATAAATGCAGGAAGGCCTCGGCGATCTTGATCTTGTCGGAGCTCAAGCAGTGTTTGCTGGTGGGTCTGATGTAGGCCAGCGAGGGCTTGGAGGATCTCCGCCAACTGGGAGGACTCTACGGGGCGACTTCCATCCATCTTCAACCAAACTTCAATCCCGGGTTTCGGCACCAGTGTAACATTTCTCAGTTGAAGGAGGAGGCGAGAAGCAGATTTCCTGGTTCAGGTAAGGATTTTTATTTTCCTCTCTGCAGCAGGTATACACTCTCAGAGCTTTTTATGTTGTTCAGTATGCTAGTCTAAACTACACAAACCACTTCACAAAATAAACTCTCAACAGTGCAATAATTAACTCTTCGCTTCACACTCGGGTCTCTGGTGCCCAGGCTCTCTGTCCTCTACCTGCGGTGTGGCTCTATTTATGCCGCTCTCTCCATGCTCACTGAAATTAGAGACAGGTGTTAGACATAATTTAACTCAGGTGTAAGCGCCCTTACCACTTTCTCTCTCTCCGGAGAGATTCGCCACACCCTCCCTCATTACACAAATACATACCACCTGAAAATGATTGAATCCAATAAGCATTCAAGTTTATATGGTTTGGAGTTGGAAAATGTGCATGGACATAATGATAAGATCAGAATACTCACTTGCCTAATAATTGGGCATGCAGTGTATAGAGCTTTAGGCCCTCCATCAATGACACATTCAAATATGTTTGAGTTTAACATGCATTTATGGGAGTTTCTAGAATTATGGACAGGTGCCCAGGGGCGTGTTAATCAAACATTGTCTTACAAACAGCAAAGACCAGTTATATTTGTTATTCATTGTCACAAAAAACATTCTCTAAAGTTATCAAAAGTTAATTCATGTAAATTTTTGAAGCAGAGTAAACAATCCATTTGCGAAAGTAAAACTAACTTTATCGCACTAGTGCAATCGGTTTGGCCTTTAAGTGTAGATTACATTGTGAATATGAAATGTGTGTTTGTGCATTTTGATGTGTTTGGACAAAACCCTTCAAAAGACATAGCGACTCATGTTTATATTACACACAGAGTGATAATTCAAGTAATAAGTAAAATGTGTTTAGCAGGTGTTGGTTAGATATGCAGTTTAAAGTTGAGAAAGCACGCAAGCATACCTCCAAATGCTTTTTTTAGATTTGACGTGGAATCATTTGCTGTGGACAATGATTTTAATTTTAAAGGAAGGCAGAGTTTGCATTACACAGTGATGTTTTTGCCCTGTGTCTCCTTAAAAGTGAATTTTCTTTTTTGGCAGGTTTCAACAAACCGTCATTGTTTCAAAAAAATTGATGAGGTAATATGTGTAACTTTTAATGAAATTTAGAACTTGTATCTAACTTATACCTCTGCAATGACTTTGCATCTTTTTTTCATGAAGAAAATGTATTAGAATGGCGATCAGCTCGTCCTCATGTAGCACTGAGGTTAGACAGGCCCCACCACAACAACTGAATACATTAGTCACTATGTCTGATTTTGAGGCAATTGACTGCAAAACCCTGAAAGAAACTGTACTGCATCTTAACGTCCACCTGCTGTCTTGACGCACTCCGGACATAATTTATCAACTGTCGAGAAAAAGATCTGTTAGAAATAGTAAATGTCTCACTCCTTTCAGGCACTTTTCCAAAGTCTCTGAAAACTAGTTGTCAGTCCCCTGCTATAAAAAGAGTAATCTGGATAACACAAATCTTACTTTCAGAGGCAAGATTGAAAAGGTGAATTTCAATCAGATAAACAAATTCTTAAACTCAAATGGCTTGGACAATTTCCAGTCTGGTTTCTGTCCACATCATAGCACAGAGATGCCGCTCATAAAGATACTTAATGATATTCGCCAAAATACTGATTCAGGCAAAATATCAGTGCTGTTATTACTAGATCGCAGTGCTGCCTTTGACACTGTCGACCAAAATGTACTCCTAGACAGACTCGAAAACTGGGTAGGGCTCTCTGGGATGGTCTTCATATGGTCCAGGTCATATCTAAAAGAGAAGGGTTACTATGTGAACACAAGCAACTATCAATCTGAGTGGACATCCATGACGTGTGGAGTCCCACAAGGCTCAATTCTTTTACCGCTTCTGTTCAACCTGTATATGCTCCCACTAGACCAAATTATGAAAAAGTATCAAATTGCTTACTATAGCTATACAGACAACACCCAGATCTGCCTAGCCCTACCGCCAAATGACTGCAGCCCCATAGACTCCATGTGCCAGTGCACTGAAGTTATAAACAGTTGGATGTGCCAAAACTTAATCATAGACAAAACAGAAGTCATTGTATCTTACTTTGGTTTCAGTAGTCTCATTAAAGCAATAACTAAATCAGCTTACAATCATCTCAAAAAATACTTGTGAGTATTAGATGTTTTGTATCCAGTCAAGACTTAGAGAAATTTGTTCATGCATTCATCACCAGTAGGGTGGACTACTGCAATGGACTCCTCACCGGCCTTCTCAAAAAGACCATTAGACAGCTGCAGCTTATAAAGAAGGCTGCTGCCAGGATTCTCACCAGAACCAAAAAATCTGAACATATCACACCAGCACTCAGGTCTTTACATTGACTTCCAGTCACTTATCGAATTGTTTTTAAAGTACTTCTAGTTAATAAATCACTCAGTGGCCTAGGACCTAAATACATTGCAGATATGCTATGTTAGGATCATTAGGATCAGTCAGTTAGAAATACCAAGGGTTCACTTAAAACAAGGAGAATCAGCATTTAGCAATTATTCCACCTGCAGTTGGAACCAGTTTCCAGAAGAGGTCCAACAACTGCCACATTTAAAAATCCAGACTGAAAACACGTTTGTTATGCTATGCATTTACTGACTAATCACTGTGCTGCATTACTGATTGCACTGTATCATTTTACATCTGTATTCTTTTTTCTTTCATTTTTATTAATTTAAATATTTGGTGGAAACATCTGAACGATGAAGATTGGGGGTTATTAAAGACTATGAGATTAGTTGCTTCAAGATCATGCAATGATAGACGTTAGGACCTCAGGAAGGTAGTTATTAAAGGTCACGGCAGTGGATGTTTCAATATCACGATGTGTTCGACCTTCAGACCTCTGGGGCAGTTGGTCAGTGTTTCCACTAAATGGGCGCCATGAACTCAGTGATAAATTTGTGTTTTTCTATTCTTATTTTTATTTTTCTTAAGTGATTTTAAAATAGACTTTAATGTATCTTTTATTTTCTTTATCATTTCCAAGTAAAGCACTTTGAATAACCACTGAGTATGAAATGTGCTAACTTGCCTTGCCTTCCTTTGCCTTCTACAGAAGTCTACAATGTGACCTGGTAAGTTTACAGTTTGAACTTTGACATTATTTGGGGGGAAATTAATATTTTATTCAATAAAATGGGTGCTTAGCCCCTTATCGCCCCTTGCAACGCTCCTGATTCTTTAACAAGGCCAAATCAAAATAGGATTTAAAGTTCATCTCGTTCTCTTGTTTGTACATTGTGTTTGGTCTCCATTGGCTGGTCTGGAGGGGCCTGTTAACACAGGGGCCAAAGTTATTGTTTACTTCCTGTGACAGCAAATATTTTACCTTCTATGCTCAGAACACTATCGCCATCAAACAACACACACAATTATATTTAACATAATTTCTGTTAGATAGCCCTGTTCAGTCCAGCAGAAATCATTGTCCAGATATCTACAGTATATTAAAATATATGTCAGTTCCATTTTTAAAGTATAGACACTATAAACTGTGATACTCAGATTGACACATGGAAAACATAAGCAGATATTAGAAACATGATCAGGACTCATAAAGCCTGTAAATTGCTCAAAGTTTCTTTTTCATGCGACATGTCAGTGATGTCTTTGTGTGATGAATTACAGCCAGTTCCATTAAACATTATATATCAATGAGGAAAATCTGTAATAAGTTTTTTACTATCATTTACAGTCATAAGTGATACTTGCAATTATTACATTAGTCTTCATTCTGTTGGCTTTACATGGTTATACAAGGTTTTATGTTAATTTTTCTCCTTGTTTGCTCTCAGAGTGGCAACAAACTCAGTTAACAGAACACGTAACCCTAGCACAGAACACGTAACCCTAGCCTTTATACATTATTCATCAGTTCTGAGTGCACAAACACTCATTACAGCAACTTAACATTTGCCTGTTGATGTCTCTTACACAACCAGCACTGTGAACTGACTGCTAAAACTGTCTGATAAAGGTACAGTTAAATGACTTCTTGTCATACTGTCAGTGTGTAACAATGCTGGTTTTTCCTCACCTGTAAAAACTGTCCCATCGAGTGTCAGGAGTGCCGCCCCAACTCTAAACTTGCTGTAGGGGCAGTAGGCGAACTTTTTGGCCTCTAGAGATTGTTGAATCAACTCTTTTACACCCGACAAGTGCCCATTAAACATTTTAGCATGTGCATTCATAAACCCGTGCCATATCTTTTGGTCCATGTTGTTTTGCTGTGTATAGTCTTTCTGTGGCTTGGCAGACTTGTCCGTGACTTTGTTTGTTATAGGATTTTGCAGATCCGACATGTAACCAATCCCTGTTCCCCAGATCTTCCACCTCCCTAATTGTCTGTGTTTGATGTGTGGTGCTGTCAAACAGCTTTATTATATAATACCTAGTCAGAGTTATAGATGGCAACCTTTCCCTTAACCACGCTAAGAGACCGTTAGGATAAGGTATAAAGGATTTTGCACAATAATGGTGACATTCCTAATGGAATAAAAACGAAAAAGCATTTGCATTTGTAAATAGGCCAAAAATTGCAGTAATGATAAGCTGGGAAAATACTCAATTTATTGTTTTATACCTGCCTTGAAATAACAAAGGTAGAACAAAAATGTTTTTTTTTAAACGGATGAATAGAGGAATTCTCCACAATTTGGTTTTATAATGTAATCTTGTTAGATTGTTAGGTAATACTAGGTTCCATCTGTTAATATTAGTTAACAACATTAGTTAACATGAACTAACAATGAACAATACTTATTAAGAATTTATTAATCTTAGTTATAGTTAATTTCAACTTATAATAATACATTTTTAAAATCAAAAGTTGTATTAGTTAACATTAGTTAATGCACTATGAACTAACAATGAACAACTGTATTTTTATTAACTAATATTAACGAAGATTAATAAATGCTGTAACAAATATATTGTTAATTGTTTATTCATGATAACTATTGCATTTACTAATGTTAGCAAATGGAACCTTATTGTAATGTGTTACCGATTAATAAAAAACTATTGTCTTTTCATTTGGTGCACTGTACCTTCAGATTTAAACCAACAGGCACCAGTGGACACACTGAATTTGGTTTTACACCTAAACAAACATGAATTTCACCACAAATTAACATGTCACTTGATAAGGATGTTTAAATACTCAAACCCTCTTTGCATTATCTGTCATTGTGACCCTTTAAATCTTTCAAAATTTTATGGTTTCTTCCATAGTGTATAGTGTAATTGAGGAGTTTATAAAGTTAAAAGATTAAAATAACACTCAATGCAAGAATTAATCTCACATCTCATCTAACAGACCACTGACTGCCATACTTATTATACTGGGTCTCCAGGTGTCATTTTTATGGTGTGGCAATTCAACAACCTTTGAGAACAAAACATTCTAGCTGGTGTCATTTTCAATTATCCAGCTGATCCATGTGATGTAGTTGCGGACTTTGGTGTAGACTCCAGGGAAGTACGGGTTGGCACAACTGATGCCCCAGGACACAATACCCTCAAAATAACCATTACAGATAAGAGGCCCGCCAGAGTCACCCTGTAGCCAAACGGAGGTCAGTGTCACAGCACTCACTGAATCAGGGATAGGACATACAGTGCTTTTGTTGAATATGTTCTGTTGAAATGTATTTCAACAAAATGTTCAGGGAGAAATTTACAGTGGGGTTCAAAAGTCCGCATTAAAAATCTGGTATTTTAAATCTAATTTAGACCTGGAAATAATGATAGTAATGAAGCTTTATTAATATTATTGTTTTATGAATATGAAAGAAATAATCATGATGTTTTTTGACAGTGACCATGTTAACTCCAGTCATTTGAATCCCACTGTAACTTTCCTGCCCTCTGATTTGGATATATAAATGCAAAGTCACAGAGTTACAGAGTTTTATCTCAGCAAAGCTAAATCACCCATTTGCTGTGACACCTGGCAGGAGTGTCTAATCACTTTTTTGGTCTGACTCATCTGACAAGAGTCTTTGCCACCTAGCGGAGAGCCAGCGCACACCATATTGTCTGTGATTCTGTAATAGTAGTAGTATTGACACTGGGGGATGATCTGGACGTCCACAGCACGCAGTACAGATGACAGGTAATAACTGTACACCTCAGTGACACCCCAGCCACTCACCATGCATACTGTGCCCCCTTGTAAAGGAGGGGTGTCTGAGAATGGCAGAGCAGCTGGCTGAATGTTGGCATTTAGTTCTGCTGGCTTTTCCAACTGATTTACAAATTAATGCATGAAGCCAGGTTAAAGTAAAGTGAAACATTTCACTTTTTTAACAAAATGTACTTTTAACATGTTAGAGAAGAGCATAAGCCTATGGTTTTAAGGAATAGATCACCCAAAAATTTCAACATTTACTCACCCTTATGTCTTTCCAAACCGTTATGACCTTTTTTACACAAAAGGAGATATTTAGCAGAATGTCCTTGTCTGCTCCATAAAATGAAAGTGAATCAGAACGGATGCTATTGAGGGCCAAAAAGGATCATAAGATCATAAAAATATAATAATGCGTAATTCCTACGACTGTAAATCATTTAAAATGTTTAATTGTATTGCATGATTTGCTGATTTATCAATCACATCAATCTTTGCTGGAAAACAGCACCCAAATAAAGATTATTCAATATATAATAATCAAAATATTTTTATATATAATATAATATGTATATATAATATGTATAATTGTAATTATATTATTAAATATACAATATAATTCAAAGACATTACATAATTGTGGCAGATGAGTAGAGCATTAATTAGAGTATTAGACATTAGGAAAAAGTATCATTAGAAGTCAATATATTTAGTTTATTTTCATATTATTGAACATAAGCCTGGCCTACAGTCCTGAACAATCCATTTTGTAATTTAGTTCATCAATCTGTCCGAGGCAGATTTAAAGAGATGTTCACACAGGAAGCGTTTTTGCATTCCATCTGCACATATGCTTCAGACGGACATTTTTGGTGTCACTGTTGTTGTCATGTTTCAATAGTTTTCAGCATCTCCAGCCATAAATACAGTGTTTTAATGATGCTTTGTTAAGTCAAATGTATTTTGAAACTTTAAAAATGCATCCGAGACACCTGCACTTTGCTCCGTCTTCTTTTCTTTGATTAACTGTGCATTGTCTAAACAGCTGGAGCTGCGATTACTGCCCCCTGCTGACCGAGACCAAAGTCTTTCTAGCAAGTGAGTCCACTGGCAGCCATCTTTGGAATGCTCTCAGGCAGCTATTTTTCTATGTAAACAAGTGGCAAGTGCAGCTCCTGTCTACTTGAAGGTGATTGGCTCTTTTACCTGTAAGATGGAATTATCTTTCTTTCATATTTTGACCAATGGGAATTCCAATTTCTCATTCCAAAAAATGGGGAAATGCCCCATCTCTGCTAAAAAGCCTCTGCCGAGACTTGCAAAAAAAATGGAGGTTGCACTTCAAGCTTGAGTAGAACAATACTTTGGCAATGTCACCACCTATGTCACAGACAGAAGTGGAGGCAAAAATATACAGGCGCAAACAGTAAACCAAACCTGTAGTTAGTTGACCCAACAGTCCTCAAAAAGTTAGCTGTTACCTTTAAATTGTCTGGTTAAGCTAAATTAAATGTTTTGCTATGCTGTTGCTATCAAAATCGCAGTGGCAAAAACCGAGAGCTTCATTTTTAATCGGATTCCGTCAACAGAGTTGACTGGACTGAGGAGATAATTTCCAATGTATCTTATTGACTCAAATCATTATAATAATGGTATAGCTAAGAATATTTCTGAATTTATGATGGTTTTCTGTCATAATTTTGTTTAATCGATGATTATAACTAGCTGTGTTACTAGAAATAGTGTACCCAAGCTTAGCTTTGATCCTGAAGGCTAATTTTATTCTGTATTATCTTTTAGCAATATTTAGAGGTGCTAGCTAGCACTAGTTGTCTAATCTGTCAAATCTAACACAATAGTTTGCCAGCTTTCTGTCTCTACTTAATGCGCATGAGCTGCAATGTTAGTAAACATTGAAATTGGTCTATTTATCAGATGATAGGAAAACTCCTTGTTACAGTGGCATGATTATTGTTAAAAAATTGTATGTTATTTTTATATAATTAATTGCACTGATTTAACGTGTTAAATTGACAGCCTCAGTAATAACATACAGTTGCAATCGAAATTATTCAACCACCCCCCCCCACCCCCCAGAACAGTAAGGATTTACAAAGGTTTTTAAACTTTACATCTATATCAGTTGAGTGACACATTCAAAGCTATAGTGTGAATATATAACCTAATATTTCTAAATAGCAGGATTTTTTAAAATACAGCCATGTCATAATTATTCAACCCCTATTGCATGTAGCTGTTTCTTAAATATGTAAGGCTACACAAGTAATTGTTTTAATTAAAATTAAGTCATCAGTCTGCAATGGCACTTATGTAAGTTTTAAAATTTAAGTTTAGCGTTGTGAGCAAAAATGTATTTCTATATAAAAAATGCAATTAAAATAAGCTGTCTCAAAAGCTAATAGAAGAGATTATTTCATTACACAAGAAAGGTCATGGCTAAAAGTACATTTCCAAGGCACTTCAATTTCCAATAGACAAAGATGGCAGCACCATTCATACATTTTTTAAATATGGTATAACAGCAACCCTCTTGGGGTGTGGAAGAAAGCAAAACTTCACCAAGGGAAATGTTGACTTGAATATTAAAGAAGTAATTAGGAAAGACCTGTGGAGTCCTGGAAGAAGCTTTTACAGACGTATGACACTAAACTGAAAATGAGTTTAAAACCCATGGGTCAGCAGTACGTCTGGAGTAAGATGACAAGGTGATGACAAGAACGACACCATCTCCACAGTCAAGCATGGAGGTGGGTCAGTCCTGTTATGGGAGTGTTTTGCGGTTGCAACAAACGGCTATCCTGACTATGCGACTGACATCATGGATTCTTTCAGGTATCAGGCCATTTTGGCATGAAAAATGTGATGGCTTCAGTGTGTAAATTGAAGCTCGGTGATCTCTAGATTTTCCAGCAAGACAATAACACCAAGGATACATCCAAGTTGTCCAAAATCTGGTTCAGGGATAGGTCGTGGAATGTCCTTAAGTGGCCCTTTCAGTCCATCATTAAAATCCCATTGCAAACCTTTGTTGGGATTTCAAGGAAGCAGTGGCAGCACAGAAACCAAAGAATGTCAATGAGCTGGAAGCTTTTGCTCATGAGAAATGTGTAAAAATTCTAATAGAGAGGTGTCCGAAGCCTGAGAACACTTACCTGAAACATTTATTTGTTGTTATTAAGGATAAAGGGTGCTCCACAAATGATTGACTTTGGGGGTTGAATATTTTTGACATGACATGTGGAGAGAATTAGTTATTTTTTATTTTAAAATTTGGGTAAACTGAACTCTTTGTCTCAAAATCATTCAAATGTGTATTAAAAACTTACTTTGTTTACTGAGGTTTTATTTGATGTGTTTTGATTCACATCACCAGAATGTATTGCTGGTCAGGGGGGTTGAATAATTTCGATTGCAACTGTATGTGCAATATATTCCAAGACTTCTGAAGTAGTATGATAGCTTAGTGTGAACAGACTGAAATTTAAGTTGTTATTCACAGAAAATATTTTTGTTCTGTGCTACAGCCCTTAAATCTCATTTGTGAATTTGGCACGTTGCGATCTGTTTCAATTTGTTTCTTACTCAAAGCTATTACCTAGATAGCAAGAACCTTTGAGCCAAATGTGGAAGTTAGCTGTCACATCTGGCTTTGATCTGGTATGGCTAAACACATGTGGGCCAAACTTTCACCATATATGTTTTGCCAAAGCTTTAGAATTGGAGGGAATTTTCTTTTGGGTCACAACTGGCACTGAGGTATATGGCCCAGATGACAACACATAGCTGAGACCCATGTGTGGCTTGGCTATGGCAAGCCATGGAAAACGTTAACTTGTGGTTAACATTTGGTTTATACTCTGAAAAATACATGTAGGCAGGTGTGGGAGTCCACACCTCAGCCTGTTCAACAATGCCATTGTTTGGTCTCATTGTTGTAGCATCTTCTTTCAATTCCTATTAGTGGAGGAGTGAAACTGTCACTGCAGCAGCAACTTAAGTACTGGACAGTGGTCATTTTTCCCACTCTTTTCTCTCCTCAAACTGCCATATCCTGAAACACCCTTAAGTAGCTTCAAGTAAGTGAAGTTTTGGCATTTTAAAATCCTATTACTGATATATTCAGAAAATTAAAAAAAATACAATTATCAATTTTTTTTTCAAAAGTGTTAGGCGTAGATGATGTGTAGTGTTTTTCAGGTTATAAAAAGTGACTGATATGTGAATAATTCCACTTTCTTTCGAACTGGTTGTGAGTGAAAAAGATATTGCCCATGTATGGTGCGTTTTTGTCATTTTTGGAGTATAATAGCACACGTCCCCATTCTTTTTCATTGTAAAGAAAAGATCAGGCAGGACATTCTGCCTGACATGTTTTTGAGTTCCACAGAAGATAGAAAGTCATACAGGTTTGGAAAGACATTTGGGTGAATGGCTTGACACACACATTTTAATGAACTTACTTTCAAGAGCATGATGTCATGATCAAATGTCCTGTAATTATACAAGTAATAGACCAGGACCATGGAGACGTTAAACACCTGCTCAAAACGCTCTTTTTTGGACATGTCATGTTCACTCAGCACCACTTTGATTAAATAGCTCCTGTGGACAGATTGATGAAAGACTGGTGAATTGCATTTATTGTATTCACTGCATTTTTCACTTTTTTCTTACTAGCTGTCCGACTCTATTTAATCTATCCCTTTACTTCTCACCTTGTACAGGTGCATCTCAATAAATTAGAATGTCGTGGAAAAGTTCATTTATTTCAGTAATTCAACTCAAATTGTGAAACTTGTGTATTAAATAAATTCAATGCACACAGACTGAAGTAGTTTAAGTCTTTGGTTATTTTAATTGTGATGATTTTGGCTCACATTTAACAAAAACCCACCAATTCACTATCTCAAAAAATTAGAATATGGTGACATGCCAATCAGCTAATCAACTCAAAACACCTGCAAAGGTTTCCTGAGCCTTCAAAAGGGTCTCTCAGTTTGGTTCACTAGGCTACACAATCATGGGGAAGACTGCTGATCTGACAGTTGTCCAGAAGACAGTCATTGACACCCTTCACAAGGAGGGTAAGCCACAAACATTCATTGCCAAAGAAGCTGGCTGTTCACAGAGTGCTGTATCCAAGCATGTTAACATAAAGTTGAGTGGAAGGAAAAAGTGTGGAAGAAAAAGATGCACAACCAACCAAGAGAACCGCAGCCTTATGAGGATTGTCAAGCAAAATCGATTCAAGAATTTGGGTAAACTTCACAAGGAATGGACTGAGGCTGGGGTCAAGGCATCAAGAGCCACCACACACAGACGTGTCAAGGAATTTGGCTACAGTTGTCGTATTCCTCTTGTTAAGCCACTCCTGAATCACAGACAATGTCAGATGCGTCTTACCTGGGCTAAGGAGAAGAACTGGACTGTTGCCAAGTGGTCCAAAGTCCTCTTTTCAGATGAGAGCAAGTTTTGTATTTCATTTGGAAACCAAGGTCCTAGAGTCTGGAGGAAGGGTGGAGAAGCTCATAGCCCAAGTTGCTTGAAGTCCAGTGTTAAGTTTCCACAGTCTGTGATGATTTGGGGTGCAATGTCATCTGCTGGTGTTGGTCCATTGTGTTTTTTGAAAACCAAAGTCACTGCACCCGTTTACCAAGAAATTTTGGAGCACTTCATGCTCCTTCTGCTGACCAGCTTTTTAAAGATGCTGATTTCATTTTCCAACAGGATTTGGCACCTGCCCACACTGCCAAAAGCACCAAAAGTTGGTTAAATGACCATGGTGTTGGTGTGCTTGACTGGCCAGCAAACTCACCAGACCTGAACCCCATAGAGAATCTATGGGGTATTGTCAAGAGGAAAATGAGAAACAAGAGACCAAAAAATGCAGATGAGCTGAAGGCCACTGTCAAAGAAACCTGGGCTTCCATACCACCTCAGCAGTGCCACAAACTGATCACCTCCATGCCACGCCGAATTGAGGCAGTAATTAAAGCAAAAGGAGCCCCTACCAAGTATTGAGTACATATACAGTAAATTAACATACTTTCCAGAAGGCCAACAATTCACTAAAAATGTTTTTTTTATTGGTCTTATGATGTATTCTAATTTTCTGAGATAGTGAATTGGTGGGTTTTTGTTAAATGTGAGCCAAAATCATCACAATTAAAAGAACCAAAGACTTAAACTACTTCATTCTGTGTGCATTGAATTTATTTAATACACGAGTTTCACAATTTGAGTTGAATTACTGAAATAAATGAACTTTTCCACGACATTCTAATTTATTGAGATGCACCTGTATGTGTATTGTATAGTATTGTATATCATATATTGTATTTTGTACATTCTCTGTTGTTTACTGACTGTAATGTTATAACAAGAATACTTAATATGGCATGTTTACTGCGTTCTTTGGAGCAAATCAAAATTCCTAAGCGAATTCAGTTGCTGATTCGAAGACCAGCGCTGATGCAACATGGATGCAATACTCACGGCCTCCAGCAGTGGGCAGCAGTAACCACCCACTGCGGGCTTATGAGTGTTATTGTACTGGATAGAGGCCTGGTACTTGATAGAATAGGGTTCAACCTCATGGCCTCCAATGATTCTCTGCTGTAGTGAGCCTGTAAATGAGGGGAATAATGATACAGAGAATGCCCTAGAATAAACGGAAATGCCAGCTGCACAAGCTCACACTTGCTAATGCTAACACTTTGCTAATGACTGCACGCAGAGCAAATATGAGCGTATTTATGCATTACATTTTGATGTTATATGTTAGCCTACTCAGGTAATGCAGTGCTTTACCGTGACGGCTGGAGAGGATGAGGAGCAAAGCATATTCATGGCATTTCGTCATGTTTAAGAAGTCTAAAACACAGGACATTTAGAGCTCAAACATAAAAACACAGCACATTTCAGCTGTGGTATTGAAAAAGCATCATATTTTACAGATGTCCAAATAATAAATCAATCAGTTCAGTGGATTTCACAGCATGTGTCTACAAGGTTTTACAGAAAACAGGAACAATAGCTGTTAATAAAACTATTTTTGAGTATATCTTCCCAACTTTGTGTAGCTTGCTCAAAAAAAAAAACATCAATTAATATTGTCATAGATCATGGTTTTGTAACAAAATATCCAAAGTTACTAATATGTGATGTTATCTGTATGACGTGTCATTAAAATATATGGTATAATTTTGTTGTACTCACCCTGAGCATCAGTTCTGGGCAGTGATAATCCCATTAACTATCTTCCTACCGCACTACCAAAGCTGGGAATACTCTCTTTACTTTTATAGTGTAACCACATCTGTCCCATAGGTTTTATGGTCTTGTTTGTTCACTTACTATGACTATGTTTTATGAATAAAAACAACAACATGACAGGACTCGGGTTGTCCCAAAAGCTCTCAGTAGTTCTGGTCGACTCCTTGTTTGAAGCTATCATGCCTAAGACCTACCCTTTGATTTATACAGAGTATTCTGCTTTCAGAGGAGAAATCAAATATCTATTGACTCCCTTGTTTGACAAAACGGTTAGCTGGTGAATAGGATATCAGGTGACTGTAAAATTGGGTGGAAAGGGCAATGGGATGGTGGTAACCAAAGCATCTGCAAACAAGTTTTTTCCACTACCCCTTGACGTTTATTAATGCATGTCCATACCCTCAGGGGAGAGCTCCACCTTAAGAGATGGGTTTGCCATTTATCTGAGTTCAAAAACATCAAGTCCCTCCTTGGATATAGTGAATCTGTATTCAGACAGTGGCTCATGAGACTTCATCATTTATGCCTCAATTAATGTCTCAATAATTGACACACCAAATATAAAAATAAATGACTCATCCCTCATGTTGTTCCAAACCCGCATGACAGTCTTGAATTTTGAATGCTAGCAGGCAGAATGTTAAGGATTGACAGCCTCAGTCCCCATTCACTTTCAATGTATGGGAAAAAAGAACATCAGCATTCTTTAACATTTCTGTTCTTGTGTTCCACTGAATAAAGTAAGTCATACAGGTTTGGAAAGACATGAGGGTGATTAACTTGCTTACTTATCTGTGACTGTACATTACACATACATACCCTGTGTTCCTGTTTCTCTAGCATTCTCTCTCGCTGTACATTTCTTTCTATAACTCAGCCAGAGCACGTTATTCTGCATCGTGATTCTCTTTCCTTTGGAGCTGATAGTTACACAGAGACAAGGCATGTATTTTTGAGATGAGCTCCTACTTTGTGGGGGATGAAGCATAGGCAAATGTGTGGTACTGCATCCTAAATGAAATGTCTGGGAGTTACTGGCTAATAGCGAGGACAGGAATTTCCATCTAGTCCACACAAAACCACTGAATCCTCAAAACAATATATAGAATGTGCTGGTATGGTGGGATGACCAGAAATGTTACTATTGTACTAAACAGGTGGTGTGATGCATCTGTAAGGAAATGGCTTACAACTGCAATGCATTGAAAAGAAACAGATCAATATCTAAGTCCTTTTTTAATATCAATCTCCACTTTCACATACTACTTCTTTTGTTTTTGGTGATTTGCATTCTTCTTGACTTGCATATCACCACCTACTGGGCGGGAAGAAGAATGTATGGTAAAATATTGATCTATTTCTCACCCACACTTATCATAGTGCTTCTGAAGATATGGATTTAACTACTGGAGTCTTATGGAATAATTTTAAGATGCATCTATGTGCATTTTGGAGCTTAAAAATGTTGTTACCCATACTCTTGCATTGTATGGACCTACAAAGCTAAAATGTTCTTCTAAAAATCTTTGTTTGTGTTCTGCAGAAGAAAGAAAGTCATGTACATCTGGGATGGCATGAAGGTGAGTAAATGATAAGAGAATTTTCATTTTTGGGTGAACTATCCCTTTAATTCTTACAGGATTTTTATTTGAGCCCTTTGTGATTTGTTCCAAATAATGATAGGATGCCATTATCAACTCATTAGCATTCCATTGGGATAT
This sequence comes from Myxocyprinus asiaticus, assembly GCF_019703515.2. NCBI lineage: Eukaryota > Metazoa > Chordata > Actinopteri > Cypriniformes > Catostomidae > Myxocyprinus > Myxocyprinus asiaticus. The sequence goes on along the minus strand of NC_059378.1, from coordinate 20,582,655 downwards.
TTATTACAAGGGACACTAATTTTCACATAGAAAGTGGGAGGGGCTTAACAGACATGTTCAAACTTGTGAGATAAATGCCCATTACACTCAAATGAACCACTGAGTTCATGTTGTGTGTTATGAGAAGGTCATAGTGGAGAACCCTGCTGAAAGGCCAACTCGTTGTTCTCTTGAATCAAACATTGTTTCCCATTAAGTTACCCATGACAACTGAAATCAGAACTTTGGAAATTTGAGGAACGGTGTTGATGTGGTTTTCTCACAGGGATGTGGAGGGATTTGGTAGATATAGCCCAGCCAACACGCAGTCCTGCGCGACACGTTCACATTTGCCATGGCCCCGCTTCTCTTATTGGTGCTGTTGAAACTCTTCCCTGCAAATTGTAAGTATACTAAACACTAAGAGGGGTTGCATTTTTGTACCATAGGTACATGTGCATTCTTGGCTGTATATAGCATTTAGAAATATTCCGATGTGGTAGATCAATGGATCTTATTGTCTTTAAAGCTGTAGGGGAGACATGGACTATTTGTGATTCTTTTTACTCTAGTGAATTTTCTTCTTCTTCTTCTTCTTTTATTTAATTTCGGTATAGGCTCATAAGTCTTGGCTACATAAAAAAGCAATTGAAAATTCCACCATTATTGCAAAGGAAAAAAGATGCAGTTCATTGAACAGACAATGATCTTTTGTGGATACATGCCCCAATATATCCAGTATATAGCCCTTGTGAAATTTTGGTTAGTGTGACAACTAGCCCTGGTCTCCCCTACTTTTACTCTGCATTTGCTTGCAATTCATGCGCCTGTTGTCAACATTCCTCAGATATGCAAAGATCCAATATCACTTGAATGGGTGAATGCTAAATTAAGGTTTTTACAGATTCCACTTCAAATAATCAGAAAATGTAGATCACCCACTACTGACTTCAGACCACTTCTTAACCCACATATAAGAGGCATTTACAGAACATAAGGCTGCATCTGTTTGCCTGGAAAGAAACTTGACATTTACTCAACAGTAATACACAGGGAGTCAAGCTTGATCTTTCAGTTGTCAATTCAAACTGAATGTAAATGAGATTAGAGGTTTGTTTCATTGTCCTGTGTCTGTCTCCTTGAGTTCTGAGCTATTTTAAATCTTGTGAAATCTGTTCTTTTTGCTTTCAGGTCTGGACTTCATTCAGGGGCGCATCATTGGCGGATATATCCCATCGCCAAATTCAATCAAATACATTGTGTCATTACAAAGCTCAAAGGGGCAGCACTTCTGTGGCGGATCTCTTGTCCATAAATACTGGGTGCTAACAGCTGCTCACTGCAATATTGGGTGTGTGATTCTTTACTATTTATAAGAGCTCTCAATCTATTACAAATTTTATTATTTACATAATATACTGATTAATTTAACTATCACATAAATCAGTATTTGTTGAAAATGAATGAAGATAATTCAAAGACATTGCATTATTGTAGCAGACGAGCAAAGATAGACACAGTTTAAAGGAACATTCCGGGTTCCGCAAGTTAAGCTCAATCAATAGCATAATATTGATTACCACAAAAAATTATATCAACTTGCCCCTCCTTTTCTTTAAAAAAAGCATAAGTCCGGGTTCCAGTGAGAATCTTACAATGGAAGTGAAGGGGGCCAAACCGTAAATGTTGAAATACTTAATATTTTAAAACAATTGCAACAAGACATAAACAATATGTGTGTTAACATGATTTTAGTGTGATAAAATCACTTACTAACCTTTTCTGTGTAAAGTTATAGTAAATTTGACAAATTAGTTTCCATGACAATGTAGTCAGCAAACCCTAAAATGACTGTAAAAGGACAATTTAAACAACTTTACAGCTCAAATAATACATGAGTTCTAACATAAGAATTAATGCAAGTGCTTTTATAAAAGTATAAGCTTCACATTTCTGCCTTTAAACCCTCCAAGAATTGGCCCCATTCACTTCCATTGTAAGTGCCTCACTGTAACCCAGATTTGTGCTTATTTCAAGAAAAGGAGGGAGGCATCGAAATTATATTTTTGTGGTAATCAACATTATGCCACTAATGCTGTCGACTAAGCTTAACTTGTATTGAATACAGAATATTCCTTTAATGTGGCTTTAGAAGTCAATATATAGTAATGGCTGGAGCTGGTATAACTGTGGACAAAAACATAATTTGAATTTAGGTACTTCAAGCTTGATTTTTTTCTGATCATAGGAAAATGTATGTTCAGGTTGGGGTTAAATTCCACATTTTTTAGTGCATTATTTTTTAAAGAATGAATTGTACTAAATGAACATGTTAAACTGTCAGTCTTCATTTTAAATTAACCATTGTCTGTCTAACTGACCTTTTATGAGACGAACAAGATAGCTTTTGTCTAACAGCCAAGTCCGTGGTTGAGTTGAAAACTAAAGTACAGCAGACAGCCACACCGGATGTGCTCTAACCTTGACCCTTCATCACTCTGTGGTACTTAATGAATGTTGGCTTATCTGTTTCTTGGCACAGCTGAGACTGCTAACAGGGAGAAATACAGTCTTTCACCTCATGTCCTTTACCAAGAATCACTGTGTGTATAACAAGTGATGTTAAAAAATGTGATATCAAGCACATAGTATAGTACTGTGCTAGAATAACATTCTATAATATATTTCAAAGGCTCTTATAGTCTGTAGATGGCATTTTTGCTTGTCTTTAAGGATGGATCAGATGATGGTCGTGGCAGGAGACTATACTTTGGGTGCTTATGAGGGGACAGAGCAGTATTTCAAGCCTCAGTCCCTTATCCCACACCCTCTGTACAACAAGAGCACCAATAATGCAGACATCATGCTAATTAAGGTACAACACTGTTTGTTTGCCTTGGTATTCAGTCTGGGTCATTGTTTATTGTAGAAGTATGAAGACTTAGATATCTCTTTTTGTGAGTTAAGAGTATAGTTACAAAACATTATTACACATCTAGCTAGAATATTTGATTCTGATTGTTCAATTGAAACATCCTGTGATCAGAAATTTTGTAACACACTTATTACCATTTAATAAGCAGGATAATGTACAGTCTGCAAGTAATTAGCTAAATAAACCACTTTAGGGTAAAATCACCCCCCCCCCCCCCCCAAACACCCTGTCGATGCGCTATTTGATATAGCGCATCGATATATCAAAATGTCAGTTGTGATGGAATCACATCAATACTGAATTGTGTCAACATATTTATAATGTACAGTCTATTTTATAAACAGCTACTGTCATGATCCACCAAATTTAGCTAACAGCTATTGATAAAGCTAGCTAGCTAGCTAACGCCGACATAGGCTATCGTATAAATGCAGTCAATGTATCATGCAAAGAAAAGTGATTACTTCAAACTACAGTCTCGCATAGTCAGACCTATATCCACACTTTGTTTTAGCCCTGTTCCAGCACTGGAGAGTCAAATATAATATACAGTCTCAAAGTTTATAGTAAAACAATCATAACTGTGTAATTTTATTTATGCTACCTCATCTGTCAGCATGATGTCAGTGAATCACGTTCAGTCACTTTGTACGTTACATCATTGTTTTGGTCGATGCTCAATCGCTCACGTCCCTGTGGAAAGTGTGCACGAGCACGAGCAACAGGTAGCTGGCTGCAGTTCACTTAATGGCCACAGGTGTCGTTAATAACAAGGGTTTCTGAATCTTACATACTACACCTTTAAACAATACTTTTGATAGTGTAACCTATTATAGTCATGGCTCGATTTAGTCATATTTAATCATATTGCTGACTTGAATAATACTAGTTCATTTAGTTACAACATGAAGGACTTTTTTTAGGTTACCTGACAAAAACAATTTTACAATGTGGGCTTCAGGCTTTGGGAAGCATGCGTTTATATAAATCCAACAGCTAAAAGTTGTGCTTTTCTGACAGCCCTGTTCAACATATCTCTCTTGATATGGTTTATTTCAGCTTAGTGCTCCCATAGAGCTGAATCGGTATGTGTCCCTCGCCCCACTCCCTAAACAGAACACAGGGCTGCTGGCGGGCAGGATGTGCCGGGTGTCTGGGTGGGGCTCCACAAGCCACAGTGGAGGTCAGACCCCCCTCACCCTCCGCACAGTCAAACTCCCCATTGTCTCCATGGCTAAATGCAACAGCAGCAAATCCTTCAATGGGAACATTACAACCAATATGATCTGTGCAGGGTCCAGCACAGGAGGGAAAGATGCGTGTAAGGTACTGCTTGATGTGATCTGCGGAAAGCTCTTCATATTTTGAAACTTTTTACCTTTTAGAAATACAGTGCATTATTCTGTGCAGTTTTTGGAATCCAGATGACTTTGTATGTGAAAATGTGCAATAGCAGTCAAAAGTTTGGACACACCTAAAAAAAAAATAGCTCTTTGGCTGAACTTGATTCAGTCGTGGACAGTGGTTCCATGTGTTTGAATAGAGTTTTCTTTACTTAAGTTTACTATGTAATCTCAACACAAACACTTTGTGTACAAAGAACTTAGTTGAATTGGGTAAACCTGACAAAATTAGACATGTCAATGTAATTCAGATAAGTCTCTTTTATTTCTTTATGCACTAACTAGTGAAAGTGAATATTAGCATGCTAAATACATGCTGGTTGGAAGCACTATAGAGTGTAGTTTAGTAACTATGCTACAGTTAGCACAGCATTTGCTCAAAGAAGCAAACAATCAATTTCATATACAACATCATTAGCTCAAAATCCACTCTTCACCATAATGGAAACCCCCATAACATAAAATCTCAACATAACAAAACATTAAACACTAACAAGTATCCGCCTTTATATAATTTTTTGACAAAAACATATAAAATAACACTTAATTTAAACGTTTACTCTCCCTATCAAGTCCCGTTGCTAACCATGCTGGGTAATGGAAATCCCCTGCCCAGTTTCATCAGTGCTACATTAACACCACAGAAAGTATTCATGTAATCCCAACTCAAATGGATTAAGCAAACTTCCATTTTACAAATTTAAATGGATAGAATGCAGTGAAATCAAGCTGTGACAAAATGTTCTAGAACTGTGTTGCTTTACTTCATTTTAATTAGGTAAATTGAACAAGCAGCAAAAATCCTTTAATGTATTTGTGTACACAAAAAAAAGGTTAAACTAAAAATGTGTCAAAAATATTGTCTAAATACTCAATCAGCCTGAACACATTAGGTTACACCAAAAAAAAAAAAAAAAAAAAGGTAAGGGTTAGATCAGGAAATAGTTATTAAAGTAATAATTGCAGGTTACCACATTTTTATAGTGTACTCATTCTTAATTTTTACTATTTTTCACATTTTAGAATAACAGTAAATTCATCAAAGCTATGAAATAACACAAAATGGAAGTGTGGGAATTATGCAGTGAGCAAAAAAAGAATTGTGGGGCCTGGGTAGCTCAGCAAGTAAAGACGCTGACTACCACACCTTGAGTCGCAAGTTCGAATCCAGGGCGTGCTGAGTGACTCCAGTCAGGCCTCCTAAGCAACCAATTGGCCGGTTGCTAGGGTGAGCAGAGTCACGTTGGGTTAACTTCCTCGTGGTTGCTATAATGTGGTTCTCGCTCTTGGTGGGGCACATGGTGAGTTATGCGTGAATGCCGCGGAGAATAGCGTGAAGCCTCCACATGCGCTAGGTCTCCACGGTAACATGCTCAACATGCCATGTGATAAAATGTGCAGATTGACGGTCTCAGAAGCAGAGGCAACTGAGATTCGTCCACCGCCACCTGGATTGAGGCGAGTCACTACGCTACCATGAGGACTTAGAGCACATTGGGAATTGAGCATTCCAAATTGGGGAGAAAAGGGGAGAGACTAGCACAAAACTAATTTCAAGCATTTATGTTTGAAATTTTTAAATTTAGTAATTTTTTTTAAGATCATGAGAAGCATATATTCAGTCAAATGTGTCCAAAATCTGACATGGTAGTGTACCACTAAAAGTAATGAGGAGAGTTTGCTGGTTTTTGAAGGGATTTACGTCCGCACCCAACCCTCTAATTAGTGGAATGACAAGTTTTTCTCTAAAAGTTTATATTGTTTCTGATTATCAGTGATTTACTGTAAATGCATTCATGCTGACTGTATGTAAGGGTGTGCTGTTCTGATGTTCCAGGGGGACTCTGGTGGCCCGTTGGTGTGTGAGGGACGCATCTATGGCCTGGTCTCTTGGGGAAATGGTTGTGGAGATCCAAAGTTTCCAGGGGTGTATACAGCCGTGTCCAGGTTCCGCAGGTGGATTGACCAGACTATATACAGCCCATACTCACGATGCCTTAAGCCATGAGGTCAAAGTTCACTGTACCTGTGTTTGGGAGGTCACAGTAGATTTTAAGAAAATGGACCCCTATAAAAGACACCGGAACAATACAGTTTAATGAAAGATATATTGGCCAGGCTAATTAATTGCCCATATTTCGCTTTTTTGAGATTATTAGTATTGGCCAATAACCATGTCTGCTTGGCATGTTGAAAGGAGTTTAACTTTCCCTTTGTGTCAGTTTCAAAATGTACTGATAGTTAAGCCTACTCTTTTCATATTTAGTGAATGTTTAGTCATTTCTGTGTAAAAGAAATGTTCATTTCACCAATTTTGTGTACCTCTCATTTGCTGTCCTTAAATTGCATTTAGTGTATATGGCCATTATATCTCGGCCACAATGCTCTTTAGATATTATTATCAGTATCAGTCATTAAAAAAAAACACCATCTACTCTAATTACCTGTGACACAACAAACAGCATCATTTTGTAATGCAAATTTGCAGTATGGCGAACTTAAGTACACAATGAAAGACAAAATTTCTACACATATATTTTCATATGCCATTGTCCCATGTTTGCATGCATATGAATGGAAGTGAAAGGAACATTAAATCTAGTGTGACGGCCTGTTAAAGGAATATTCCGGCTTCATTAAAAGCAAAAATCTAGGTTACAGTGAGGCACCTACAATGGAAGTGAATGAGGCCAATTTTTGGAGGGTTTAAAGGCAAAAATGTGAAGCTTATCATTTTATAAAAGCACTTACATTAATTCTTCTGTTAACTCATGTATTATTTGAGCTGTTAAGTTGTTTAAATAATCATTTTTACAGTCATTTTAGGGTTTTACGGTTTGAGCTTAACTTGTATTGAACCCAAAATATTCCAACAAACTTCAAAGGAATTTTGGATCCTTTTCTGTTCATCATTTAGTGTGATTATTAGACTTTTTGGAATTGTGTTATGAAGACTGCATACAAGGGTTACTTTTATTTTACTCCACTGATCACTGATTTTCAAACAGACAAAGAGGACATTGCTGTTTTGTGCCATTAAATGGAAATGCAAACCAACAGCTTGCAGTTTTGAGTGAACGTCTCTTGAGTTCAGTTAGTGTGAGGTGCTTTGTATAGTTTGTACAAATAAACATTTGCAGTTTAAATTGCTTAGTTAATTATTCTAAACAAATCTCAAAGGGTTTCATCAAAATGTATTAAGTGCATAGCAATAGCATTTGTTTAATCTTATTGATATGACTGGATAGCTACAAAAAGCTTTGAGGTTATACTTTACATGCAACAAAGGATGTTTTTAGATCTAATAGGACTGGGTGTGTCCACAGTTACTCTTCTATGAAGGTGGCATTAGTTCCAGGAGCTTTTGGTTTCACTCCCTGCACAGGACACCACATGTAAAATTATCACTGCATGACAGACCCAGTGTGAACTTCACACAATGATTCTCAGCAGTTTATATGTATATCATATGAATGCATCCTAAAACCTACTTATATAGTAATATGTATCTTGAGCATTATTTATTACTTACATAATTAAAAGCAATAGGAAACATTAATTTAAAAGTTGAACTAACTCTCACAATACAGGTCTTCTGGGAATAACGACATTTTAGCAGGTGCTGCTAACATGCTTTGCTGTAAAAGAATAATCTGATGGATCTTTGAAAAGTGTTCCTAGGGAGTAAAGCATGGAACAGCATGTTCCCACAGGGTAAGCATTGTAAATGAATATGCCACACAAAAATGAGTAAATACTAAAGAACAATTCTTAATTCCACATGCAAGGTTCAGTTGGCTAAGATGTTCAGTGCATGCAAAACTAAATAAGAGAGCCTGCAACTGATATGCTACAGTAATTATTTGTGATAATGTGAAACTGCAAGTTTAAAAAAATCCAATGTTGATAAAGCTGACCAGTATTTACTAATTCAGACATTTTTATCCAAAGTGACTTACAATGCATTTAAGCTATACATGTTATCTGTATGTGCATTTCCTGGGAACTGAACTCATGACTTTGGCATTGCTAACATCATGCTCTACCAGAATGACTTTACTATGTGCATTGTACTGTAAGACAAGAGTTTTGGAATATAAAGTGGCCCCAAAAAGTCTCTGGACATTTAAGTCACACTGAAATATTTCTAAATATTATTCAATTATATATGAAATATCAAACAAATGACTTCACTTTTCTTTTTAATTTCTTTTATCCAACTGGTGTCAAGGTGATTTTAGCAAATGTTTGACAACTAGAATGTGTCCAAATAGTTTTTGCCTTTATTTTGAACAATATATTTATGTTTTATTAATTAAAAAGAAATATTTTTGTGATATGTGTTGCTTAAAACCCTTTAAGCTCAGAGGATGTTTTTTTTAAAGATTTCCTGTTTCAGTGGCATTCCCAAAATTAAAGGCTTATAAAACAAATGTTTAAAAGAGGGTCATGTGTTTAGTATCATTGTAAAGAAAACTTTAAAAAATGTTCAATGATATAGATTTGGATAAATCCTGAGACTCTCAGCCTAAAAAACTGCTGAAAAATCCCCCAGAAGCTTGAGCTAAAAATTTCCTTTTTTCTGATTTGACATTATATATCTCTGGACATAAATAAGGTGGCTCAGAAAAACTGCTTTTGTTTTGTAATGTCAATTGTAACAGATACAATTTTTGTGTTGATACGACAAAGCAATCAAAAGTTCTAGCATTGCAAAAATAATCTATCCTAGTGTACAAAAACGTCTCCAAGTGTCCAAAAGCCTCTCTAAACAAATAAAACATAACAATTGTACATATAAACTAATCAAACATGCAAACACATCAATGACTAAAGGCTTGCATAGCATGCAGACATGATTTTAGCAATGATATTTCACAGAATGAGTGTCAATGAGTCTGCATCGAGTCTGTGTTTACATGCACTTAAGAAAATGGTATATTCGGGGGCCTGGGTAGCTCAGCAAGTATTGACGCTGGCTACCACCCCTGGAGTCGCGAGTTCAAATCCAGGGTGTGCTGAGTGACTCCAGCCAGGTCTCCTAAGCAACAAAATTGTCCCGGTTACTAGGGAGGGTAGAGTCACATGGGGTAACCTCCTCGTAGTCGCGATTAGTGGTTCTCGCTCTCAGTAGGGGAGCGTGATAAGTTGTTCGTGGATTGCGGAGAGTAGCATGAGCCTCTACATGCTGGGAGTCTCCGCGGTGTCATGCACAGTGAGCCACGTGATAAGATGTGCGGATTGACTGTCTCAGAAGTGGTGGCAACTGAGACTTGTCCTCTGCCACCCGGATTGAGGTGAGTAACCACGCTACCATGAGGACCTACTAAGTAGTAGGAATTGGGTATACCAAATTGGGGAGAAAAGGGGATAAAAAAAGAAAAAAAAGAAAACGGTTTATTCCAGGGATTTTGCAGTAAGCAGCATTCTGAAACGTCATGTAAACAAGAACGCAGATTTCCTTATGCCATTTAAGGGATTAAGAGAAAGCAGTTTAACACATCCAGGTTTCTCCCAGAGAACACGGCTTAATGTGGTCATGTAAACACATAAGCGCCATTGTAACATGTTTTTGAGGAGTATGCATTTGCATGAAAAGAACAGATAACAAACATCATAGGATGGGGTCCAACAACAAGTCAACAAAGCAGAAAGAATTCAACATTTCTGGGATTACAGTGGGAAAAGCACATACACTGTAAGCTATACCTATTTATACACACCCATGTAAAATATTGACGGTCCCTCATGTTCGCTATGCACTGGTACATTGAGGGAATCCCAGAGTTTTTATGCACGAGGGAAACCCCACAATTGCAGCACAATTCCCACAATTCTGCAGGTTGCAAAAGAAAACAAACACAGCAACAACTCAGGAATATCTGGAAATAAAGTGAAGCAATGGGGAATGAAAATAGTGAAGTCTTTCTCGGATACCATGTTTGTTATTTACACAGGCATTGCGGGGAAATTACGTTGCTGTGGAGAAAGCTGCTTACTGACCGAGCCGCATGTATACAGGATTAATGAGTACGCCGCTTATACAGTGCATGTAAACTGGAATGCTACTTTCTCGCAATAAGCCACTTTCTTTTGTCCATGTAAACGCAGTCTGTGTCATTTACTTGGTGCCATCTCCTGGAGGCCATATGTAACAGTTACCAATCACATGTCTCTCTGCCCAAATATGGATGGTTTTTGCACTGATCTGAACCCAATCCGATTGGTTTCGCATTCCATGATACTACATCATTTCCGATGTCATCTGATCCAGGAAAGCTAACATGTTTCAGCCAGATTGCAAGATGCCAGGTTCTGTGTGCGCACTGTGCACATTGTGCTTCGTGTCGATTATGTAATGATCTATGCATCCTATTACATTGTGTGTGGGCTCGTTTGAAAGATAATCGGCTCCTCTAAGTAATAGTATTTGATATTTGATGTTCTGTTTATTTTTCGTGAAGTTATAAGTGAAAACATGGCATATAAGCAACACCTGTTCACATGAAACATAAATGTCAAAGACTTTTTTATTCGCTATATTTTTGTCTGTGAGTAAAACAAATTGGCTGGTTGTATTCTACTTTTTGAGAGCCTTTCCAACAGCATATGACATGGATGTTTGATAAGTTTGCTTTTACTGATTACAATAAAATGTACAGTGCAAAATTTTTAATAAACTGTCAAAACGGAACACTTCTGAATTGTCTGCAAATTTAAAAGCACTTGTTCAGTTTTTGTCATAATTCCTAGATGCATTGTAAAATTGTCTAAGCTTTCAAACAATACCAATTTAGTGTTGGTCAAGACTGTAGTTATTAATATTTTTTACAATTTTTTCCCCTATCTGAGCTTAAAGGGTTAACCCTCTAAGATACCCCTTTAAATCTTAACCCTAATGCTAAATAGAAATGATAAAATGCAACTAACCATGTAATCATTTACAGTTGGGATAGCAAAATAAATAGGCTTATCAACTTTTTTAAGAATGGCAAAAAAAGAAAAAAAAAAACGTTTTGTTGTTGACATCAAATACTGTGCATTTAATCTAACTACATTAAATACGGGTTCACTTGTAGCAAGGACAAGCATGATTTGTGCCGACCACTATTTTGTATAGTGAATTATTGGCTGCCAAGAGCATAAAACCATTGAAATTTAGTTACCAAAATGAAGTAACCAAAATTAACTTAAATTGATGTGAAGTTTTGTATTCAGCTTATGTCACGTTACTAATTTAAACATACATTCAGTAAGTGGCTTTTGGGCCAGTATTGGACCATTATTCCATGCTGTATGTGGTCCAAACTCACAGGTGGAATTAAGCCAGATTCGGGCCAAAATAATTTTGCTATCTGGGTACTGTTGGGCCAATGCATGTCATGGTAGTATTAATTCATTTCAATGTTGAATCTTGTGAACATTTTTGTTTACTTTTGTGCGCTAAACAATTATGGTACTGTGTTGGGTCGCCACTTAGTGTCCAATGTAAAACCTGGGTCCTGAAGCACAGACCATTTGAGAACACCAACTTTAGTGTGTCAACACTTCACTTCCAAGCACACTTAAGAGTCATATCACTGTCCCTTCTTCTTCCCTTTGGTCTTCTTATCACAATTTCTCATCAAGACTGAATTTTCAATGACCTTTCTGTAACTGATAATTTCAGTTGGCTGTTCTTTAGCAAACCAAGACGAAGCAGCAACTCATACAGCAACTCACTCAGGTGCATTCATCTTTTTGGCAATTTCGGTCAGATAGAATGGCACAAAATTGGCTCTGTCATGGTTCAGTTGGAGATGGGAGGAAGCAGTGCATGTTGCTTCCTTCCTATTCACAGGATATTTTTGTAGTCTGCAGTGGAGTGCCGATGACTGCTGTGCAGTCATGAAAAGGTTATGACTGTGGCTAGTGCAGAAGATTATACTCTTCAAATCCTGGACAGAGGAACACAAACCCCCTTAGTTCATATATCCAGATCATGCCTGTTTGACTTCAGCATCACTCCATTTTTGATATTACAAAATAAAAACCAATGCAAAGAGAAGGGGGAAAATCCCACATTGTTTTCTCATGTGATTTCAGCCATGTTTTAATATCTTACTCTGTTTGGTCTGGCTTTGCAGGCTTGGAAAAGAAGCATCAAATAAGGATACTAGTGTAAGACCTCATATTTTACATCTTAGATATGAGGCCTTATAAAATATAGATGGGTCAGTACTTTTTTGATCCCACTGGATATTGATTTAATATAATTTGGTGTGAAGTTGAAAGTTAGGCAGTTAAAGGGGACTTTAAACTGATATAAAAAAAAAAAAAATTAAAGTGCTTTTTTTAATTATTATTTTAGTTTTATTATTATTATTATTATTATTATTATTATTAATTCAAGATTTTTTTTTTTTTTTATCCTGGAAATGCTTTAATTTAATTAATATAATCTGGATATCTGTTATCAGACACCTGTCCATCTCAAAGAAAGCAAATTATTATGACACATTTTCTTTGTAAGTGACTAGTATTCGGTAAATGCCTTTTTTGTTTCGCATGAACGGCATTTTGTTCCCCTTGTACCAACAGCTTGGAAAATTCCAAAGATTAATGTTAGTGATAGCTGCAATGAAAGAGCTGAAGAGCCCTGCATGCACGCAGCTCCGCGCGCCGCTCTACCAGGAAGCCCGCGCCTCGGTGACGTTTATTCTCCATCAGGTCTCGTAGGGACCTTTGTTTTGCATCGCTTCCCAATTTGCATTTATTTCTCAGGTTTTCCATACGACGTTCCAGCCGTCGAAAAAGCCCCCGAGCAAAGGCGCATACCTCCGCGAGCGTGCATTCCAATTTCCAGAATTCCACCGTTTAAAATCTCCTGGAAAATTTGAATAATTCGAACGGGCGCGAGCTGAGAGAGGAATATTACATGTATTCGCTCAGCGTTTCAGACATCCATTCGCGGAGACACGTGCGATAGAGATAAACAGCTGCCTGCGTCGCGTAAGATTCGCTCGACAGCCACGCACATTCCACTTCGCACTATAGATTTAAGAGGAGCTACAGTAGTTGCTGTTTGTGTCTCGGGTAACTTAATACAGCATGTCTGATGTATTACCGTATAACGAGGAAAAAATGGCTCATTATGGCAACGACGGGGACGAGGAACACCTTTCCTTCACCTGCCGCCTCCAAGACACCAACAACTTTTTCAGTGGTAACCAGAATAAACGACCACCAAAGCTCGGGCAGATTGGGAGAAGCAAAAGAGGTAATGGAAAAAACCTTTGTTGATTGCACGAACAAAAATAGTCTTTTGTTATGGGCGCAGATGATGTGAAATTCTTCACATATGCTCCCAAATTACGATTTTACGCATGATGTAATGGTAATGGTGCGAAAATACTTTGTGTGTAGGATTTTATACAATAATTTTGCATACAATTCAGTTGACTTGTGCAATTAGTCTTTTCATTCTTTGGGCAATGCTTGAGGATGGACAGATTTTGTATAAACTGATACAGTGATGTATTGCGCCATTTCTGCTGTTACATTGGAGATGTACTGTATTAAGGTTCATGGCAACATGGAATCACCATCTTTGAGCTCTGTGTGCCAATGCGTGTGCGAATGAGGGAGAGTTAGAGATAAAATAGATCTCTCATCGTGACAGTGCTCATCATCAACCCTTTTCTCTCTATCCATTAACAGTCATTGAAGAAGACAACGATGGCGAAGCAATGGAAAAGAGCACAGAGAAATCATCCTCATCGGTGTGAATGGACCCAAAGACACTTAACCTCTGATGTGTATATCCAAAGACGTTGTGAAGAGGCACACTCTCCCATCTGGCAACAAGCACTCCACACATTCTCCTCTCTATCTCCTTTTCTCCATTGTCCAGGGTTTACAGACTGACAGTACGGTGGACTGAAGCAGCAGTCCGGAAGAATGGCCTGGAATGGCTTGAATGAATACTGTTTTCCAAACTACTCCGAGATATGTGCAATGAGAGTTCGATCTCAATAAAGAGACCGGACTCTCCTTTTTGGTTATAATGAAGCAATTAGACTGTGCAAAGAATACCACTAACATCAAACCAGTATCTTCCCCCTAACTGTGTGTGTGCATGGTTAACCGAGTAGCCTACTGGTTATGGTTAATGGTATTAAAGCAATGTCGACCTTTCTTCCACAGTGGACCTCTAAAGGGTCCACTATGTATGTAAAAAAGCTATTTATTAAATCTTTGGATACATATTTTGCAGTGTTGAAGGTTGAGCAAATGTTTTATATAGAATGATGACCAGAAGTGATTTTGCTTTTGATTAATGTTTTGTATGTAGCTTAACTGTGATTCTCGTGATCTGCTTTTCTCTTTAATAGTAATTCCATTTCATTCATTTTGATGTACGTTTGCTAACGCGTTAAATCCAGAATGTCAGTTTATGGACAATAACCTTACAGTTGCATTATTATTGTAAAGCAAATTTACTGTAGATGTGCCAAATTATCCTGATGGAAATATATATGTCTGTGCTTACTTCACGTGCACAGTTTTATTAATATTTGGTGGTCATGTTTACAGGGCTTTTTCATACTCATGATGTATTCTTGTCATGCATGACAAACCTCAAGACTTCAAGAACATCTTCTTGATTATGGATAACGTATTTATCTCACAGAACATTTCTATAGAATATCTGTTATAATAAAGATTTTAAGAAACATTAAGAGAGATACCATTTTTTGTGACAGATCTCTGGGCTCTCTCTCTCTCTCTCTCTCTAATGTTCCGTTTAGCCTGTTTAAATCTGTGTGTGTTCACAAATCCAGGGGTCGTGAAATTTCCACCTCTGCCACAAGCTTTAAATTATTTATGGTTTGGGATGAGTATTGTCAAAGTGCACCATTTTAAATCCAGTCCACTGAGATCGCAGAAATCACGTGGCTTGTCAGAGCAAATCTTATCTGCAAACTGTACAAGTGCACGGGCATGAGTTTTCCAAAGCTTCTCCTACCAGCCTGGAGGAAACAGTCATTAAAAACACTAGCTGGATGGGCTGCCATGGCAACAGATTCACCTTGCATACAGAGCTCCCTGAAATTTCCATTGTGTCCACAAGGGAAACTACAGAGAAGGATCTGACTATGTGGAGGAATATTACATAAATTCAAAAAATGTTCAGCAGCATTCAGAAATGTTTTCACTATGTAAGCATTGTGGTACATGTGTAGGATTTAGGATGCTTTTACAAATGCAGAAATGCAGCACTAAGCCCTAAGAGGTTTAGATTTTCAGAAATACAGTGGGCTTGGGACAGTATACAACAAGTTATCCCTCTTATAGTGCTGCTTACTAGCCTCTTTGTGAAATTCAGCACTATGCTAAAATGATATACTCTTTAAAGTGGCATTCCAGGACAGAACCCAATTATAGACAGAAAAACATTTACTGAAAGCAAAAGGGCAGTCTGAGGTAGCACTATGAAGTGGTGCATTCACATTGTGACATCAGGCGTTTTAAAAATGTCACAAATACCAGGGAATACCGTAGGATGAGGATATCAGGCGAGAATAACATTAGCTCACGTCAGAACGTATTATGTAATGCACAAGGGAAGTCGGCACTCCATGGTGGTACAGACTGGTGCTTTGGTAGAGGCATAAAAATATGCTGGCTCCTTCTACAATTTGCATTTTGCTTCTGTTTTGTATGATGGGGGCTCCTGCTTCATGGTTTAATGGGAGTGCCCCTTTCACCGACAAACTGACTTACATGTAAAAATGGATGCTTGGAATGCTGGCAGAGGACGGTATTTTCAGAATAGGGACATTTTGTGGTGATTTTGGAAAACACCCAAGATTGCATTTTGTTAAGGATGAATAAATATTTGGAATGTTCACAAAGTTTGTTATTTATCTAAATGAAAATGGAAGTTCTTAATTTATCCATATTTGTTATCTGTTGGAATAGTAATCACTATCTATTCAAGACATCGTTTTTTATACTGCAATCAGTATTTCAATTTAGGTAGTTACATTATATTGATATGGTCAGAAGCATGCGGCCAAACTTGATGGTAACACAACACTACTGGAATGAACAGAGATTACCTGCTAGTCATAATTTTTTTATTTATGGTACTAGTAGTGATAGTGAATGTGGTGTGGATTTGTTTGGAGGAATGGTTGTTATTTTGTTGGGAGTCTGATTCATAGAGGCTCACTCAGTATGTACACCATGCACACCAGAAGGCGACATACACTGTTGGCTGACTGGACTGTTTCCATGGTTACTATTACAGGTTTTTGCTCTCTTTGCTGCTGCAAATTCGTCAGTGGGAAGTTTAAGAGAATATTTCGGAGAGTGATTTTTGGTGCAGAGACTTCAAAAGAAAGCAGTCAGATGGCTTTGTAACAACTGCATCATGCATTTGTTTTCTGATTGTGAATTATCATGAGTTCTTTGTTTGATATATGTCTTACTGATTGACAGTCTCAGAAAATGCAAATAAGATGGCAAATATGTAACAGAGTTACAGCCACTAATTAAAAAAACAAAAGAAACATTCACATTGCATTCCTATTGCGTTTTGGCTTTCCACAGAGGATGACTAAACTATTGTGTAGTTCAGTGTTTCTGCAGAAAATCTTTTAAAATGGATCAGCCATCTACAGCTAAACCAACACCCCTAACAAATGTTACACTGCAGAAGCAAAGCCTCCCAACACTAGAGGTCATTTTACCATCTATTACATAGAGATCATTTTCAGAATGGAACAGAGTGGGCTCTTTGTCTCACAGTGGCACAGAAAGACTGTAAAAGCCCTGGGCAACATGGATGGTAACTGTGTAAGTAAAGCTCTTGAATAAAATATGTTGCAGATGGAAATCCACCATTGGTCACTGGATTAGACCACATATCTAAAGGATGTTGTTCCTTACTCAAACAAACTGTTGGGAAATTGACTCAAGTACTGATGCTAGGATTTGAAACCCAAGGGTTTGTCTTAAAACTCCATTTAGAGGGTAAATCAGAACACAATGTCTTTCTATTGTATCACATTCCCCCTAACATGTTGAGACCTCCAAAAAAGAAACTTTCCAGATTATCATTTACTTGGAGATAGACAAGTCAATAGTCAAACACACAATAATTTATATTCATTCTTTTAGATTCTAATGAATTATTAAGATCGTAATAAAATAGGACTGGGTACACGTTATTGGAGAATGATTGCCTGACTGCTAACACAATAAAGCACTCACCTCTGGGTACACAAGATATGGTCCTCTGGTTCTGTCAGCCAAAAGAACTTTGCTGGCAGTGTATGGGTACAGTATGTATTAGGTAGTTGACATGAAATACTTTTGGGTAGTTGACATGGTCTGTAGTGTGGCATGTTATGCTCCATTTAAATCAGTCTTAACCTCCTGAGACCTGAGCGTGACTGCTGTGTGTATTTTCCATTCCCCTTCTTGATTTGTAACTAGTAGCCCCTAAGAAACATGATAAAAAACAAATAAATAAATAAATACATTTAAACCAAATAGTTTTCCTAAAAAATTATGTCCACATATGTGGACAGTGGGACTAAGTACATTTTTAATAATACCAAAAGTCAGTGTGACGAGGAGGAGGGCATGGCCGGGCCATGATGGAGCACGGCCAGCACTGAATCAGCTGATCAGCGGGAGAGCGAGATAAGGGGCAGCCAGAGACACCAGTTCGAGAGACGCACATGGCCCCGTTGCATATGTGTCTGTTTGTCTTATGTTTTATGTTGTTTTAAGTTGAGTTTTACATTAAACCTTATGTTTGCTGTTCAGCCGGTTCCTGCCTCCCCCTTGTCCTTCCTTTAACTGTTACAGTCAGATATTTTGTTTCCATGAGTGTTGGTTATTCATGTTTTTGAGACGTTACAGACATTACATCAGCAATTAGCATAAATAATTTTGATTCAATGTAATGGCCAGCATCATCCAATCACTGCCAAACATGTTGAAAATAAAACTTTGCATGAAACATTCTGAATCTATGTACTGATTACCATTGTCCCATGTCTGCCAAACATGTTGAGTGGTCCAAACATCATCTGCAGCCTGAAACTGAACTTTTGACCAGATGTTAGGAATTAATGCTCTTGGCTGCAAAGGAAAGCTATAGGATGCTCCCTTGCTCCCTGATTAGGGAATGACTTAATCTCCAGTGTGCTGTCTGTCTGCACTGTTCTCAGAATAGTTTGAAATGCAACTTATTTTCATCCTAATGCTGTATACAGCTTCTGAAAGCTAAATTTTCCAGTTTTTTAATGCATCCATTGATACTCAATGTGATAATGCACATTTAAAGCCTATGGTCCACGTACGTGGTCATTGTGTTTAACAGCATCCCGTTTCATGATAAATCGATGACATTTTTAAAATGCCATAATGAATTAAATTAGAGACTGTACTCTTTTGACTCAAACAGGTTTTAATATAAAAAGTTAATGAGGTTTCTTACCAGATGTAGTTTTGCTGCTGTTTCTCCCAAAGACAAACTTTGCTGAGATTGGCGCCATGTTGTTCTGTCACGTGACTCAGTGCATCGAAAGTTTAACCCTTTAATGACAGCCTAGAGTCTCCTGAACTGAGATCAGTCAGTTTAAATGAAATGAAATTATGCATAGCCTACAGTGAAGCCAAAACGTAATGTCCACACATGTGGATGGGGATCTTATGAGGTTAAAGTGTTTTCTTAATTATTTTATAATTATTGTGCAGTGTTTAAACTACATGGAATATGTGTACTTTATGGTGTGGTATTCATGTAACAAGTTAAAAGCAATCGACTATTACAAGTTCAGGGTTGGGAGGGTTACTTTTGAAATGTATTCCACTACAGATTACAGAATACATGCTGTAAAATGTCATTTGTAATGTATTTCGTTCGATTTCTCAAGGTCAGTAACGTATTGTAATTGGATTTTTAGATATTTTTACAGGAAAAAATTACAAAAATTATTATCAAGAATATAATTTTTGCCCTAATATCAAAGGTCTTACTAGAAAAAAGAAATTATGATCCAACTTGAATTTTCTTGATAAAAAATATGTTCGTGTCTGGTAACGTGC
The DNA here is from genome assembly GCF_019703515.2 of Myxocyprinus asiaticus. Classification (NCBI taxonomy): domain Eukaryota; kingdom Metazoa; phylum Chordata; class Actinopteri; order Cypriniformes; family Catostomidae; genus Myxocyprinus; species Myxocyprinus asiaticus. The sequence goes on along the minus strand of NC_059378.1, from coordinate 20,563,230 downwards.
ATGTAAAATGGCTAGAAATAGCATTTTAGCTTAGCGTAAAGCTGACAATTTACACAAGGTTTATTTCTATTTCTTCTGCTCCAAACTTACTTCAGACTTCTCCATCTGCTCGTTTGAATGTATCATTTCATAAGAAAGTGTTTCGCCGCTGTTCAAATGCACTTTGGATCACATCATTTATATGTATACATTTTTCCATCTAAAAGGACTAATATTAAATGAAACAAATGAAAATAAAATGCAAAGTAATCTCTTCAGTAATCAAAATACTTTTTGAATGTAACTGTATTCTAAATACCAAATATTTAAATTGTAACTGTAGTGGAATACAGTTACTTATATTTTGTATTTTAAATTCGTATTCCCATTACTTGTATTTTGTTACTCCCCAACCCTGTACAAGTTATCTCCTGATATTTTGGATTGTTTTTATTTGCACTTTATAAAGGCAAAATGTATTGCTTATCAAATACATTCCATCCATTGTATCTGCAAACAGAATTTTTGGTAAACTAAAAACCTCTATATGTTGTAAAAGAGCATTTAATCTTGGTTACCATAGAAAATCGTCATTATGAATAAGCAAAGATGAAAATGAAAGGTTTATCCTCTTTCACTCTGTTTAGAATAGGCCAACTGCAGGGAAGAAAAGGATTTCTCCTGACACAAACTGATGTAAATCTTCAGACACAAGCAAAATGCACCCCTCAGTCAGTCTATTCCACAAGAGAACAAACTACAATCAATTACTCATATAATCCAACAAGAGTCCCAGCCAGAACACATTTAAAAGTGGACTATGGCAATCTTGTTAGTGCAAAGGGTCCTGTAAGTGATCAATAAACAAATAAAAAGGGAGCTTGACCTACTGGAATGAAATTAACTTATTAGCTGATGTTCAAAACCAAAAACAGACAGAGCAGAAGAATGGACATTTTTATTTTTATTTTAAACATATTATGTAATGTTTTATTCTGGCAAATTCTCTTCTTCTGTCATTGTGAACTGCCTGTCACTGAGTGTAAGAAAAAGTTAAAGAGGTATGGGGCAGCATCTACAGGCAACGCAGAGAATTACTGATATCAAAACTTGTTCTTGGTCTTTAAGGATATTGGTCTGAGGAGGGGTAAATACTATCACTCATCTAAAAAGCATAAAGAGGATACATGTTATTCATGTTGAGTTTTAATGTACAGGGCACAGCTTACATTAAATGTGCAGTAAGAAATCAGAATCAGGAAGAGTTTATTGGCAAAGTGTGCTTTCTCTCTCTCTCTCTCACACACACACACACACACACACACACACACGCACATACACACACAACTTACAGTTCTCATGGAAAATATAACAGCTAGACATAGAAATCAAATGACATATTCACAAATTAATATTCACATAAATCATATGAATATGAATAGTAGGGGAAGATGGGCTAAAACACCCTTAGGGTATGCTGACCTCACATCTTAAAGGAATATTCCAGGTTCAAGACAATTTAAGCTCAATCAACAGCATTTTAGGCATAATACTGATTACCACAAAAATGTATTTCGACTCATCCCTCCTTTTCTTTAAAAATAACAATAATCTGGGTTGCAGTGAGACACTTACAATGGAAGTGAATGGGGGACAATCCGTAAACATTAAAATACTCACAGTTTCAAAAGTATAGCCACAAGACATAAACAATATGCGTATTAACATGATTTTGGTGTAATAAAATCGCTTACTAACATTTATGTGTAAAGTTATAGCCAATTTTACAACTTCGTTGCCATGACGTTGTAGTCAACAAATCCTAAAATGACTGTAAAAAATTACGATTTAAACAACTTTACAGCTCAAATAATACATTAGTTTTAACAGAAGAATTCATGTAAGTGGGCCCAGGCCCACCCAGAATATTAGAGATTATTCTTTGACTTCAAATCTATATTTAAAAAATAGTTTAAAAAATGCATAAATTCTTATTTCTGAAAGTGTGAAAGAACTGTTTGAATGTGCCGCTTCTCTTTCATTAAGAAAAATTTGGTAAAAACAAAGTTGGACGTAAAACATGGCCCATCCATTTTTATTGAGGCCCACCCAAATGTTATTTCCTGGCTACGCCCTTGCTTTAAACCCTCAAAAATTGGCCCCATTGACTTCCATTGTAGGTGCCTCACTGTAACCTCAATTGTTGCTTTTTTGTAAAGAAAAGGACGGATGAGTCTAAATACATTTTTGTGGTAATCAACATTATGCCACAAATGCTGTTGATTGAGTTTAACCTGAATTGAACCTGGAATATTCCTTTAACATTTTCTCTTGACCATAGATGGCACTAAATCTCATTTCGACACATTTATTGAATGGATGTGTTCTTAATCATGACAATTCATTAAAACACCAACATTTGTGAGATTTATTCCATCAAAACAGTTTTGAGGACAAATGACCTCATTTTGTGTCATTGGAATATATTCTGTTATGTTACATATATTTGTTAAGAGGCCTTTATCACAGTCCGCGTGTCGTCACATCCGGCTCAGAATAGTGGCGTAACCAAACATCCGCCCATCGATCTGTCTATAGACTATCGCATTTTTCTAAATAAATTAAGCCAACTTGGATGCACTTGGCAGTAAACATCAGCCGTTTAATCGTTTCTTTGATGTAACTCAGCATCTCAACTCAGCAATGTTTCCATCTCTGGGATGGAACTGTATACCCTTGTCTTGTTCTAATGCTCTTTAATGTGTAAATTTACTCTTGTTTGTATTATATTCTTGCATTCCTCTAATACAAAACATACTTATACTCTGTGAAATGGTCCCTGCTCACATACATTCTGTTTAAAATAATAAAACAACATGACATGTTTTTCTATACTTTATTATCCCTGAGTGATGATTGTACGGTGAGGTAGGTCTGTTTAGATTAAGTATTTGAGATTAATTGTACATAAGATAGTCCATAATAATTTCGCGCTGTGGGCACTGCCATTGAAACATACTGCAGAGGAAGTTGTTTTTACACTACAAAGTGAAGCTTCTGCTCTGCGAACACAGAAATGTGAGAAAGGCCTATAGGGGATCTTTTGGACATAGTAATGTATTTATATTTGTTGAGTACCAATTATTTGTTGAGTTTTTAATTTCCTTGTTGTTATGAGTTGAAGTATGGGTCTGTACAGGTAGTATACATATGAAAAAAAAAGACATTTAAAATATTAAATCAAATTTCTTATTAAATGAATTTCGATATAGCACATGAATTTGCACATACATATTGCACTCAAGACAGTGGAGATACAGTACAATGTCAAAAGCAAAACCTCATGGGGGGTGTTAACTTTACATACTCAAAATACTCAGTTCTGTTCTTGGCCATGTTAACATGTCCTGGGCTCTACCATCTCTCAGGACCTGAAGTGGGAGACCCACATAGACTCCATTATGATGAAAGCTCAGCAGAAGTTGTACTTCCTTCGCCAGCTGAGGAAGTTCAACCTGCCACTGGAGCTGCTGACTCAGTTCAACTCAGCCTTCATTGAGTCTGTCCTCCTGTATACACCTATAACTGACTGGTTTGGTTCAGCCACCAAATCAGATAGAAGGAAACTACAACGGACAGTCAGGAGAGCTGAGAGGATTATTGGTGCCCCCCTGCCCACCCTCCAAGACATGTACGTCTCCAGAGTGAGGAAACGTGCAGGTAGAATCACTCTGGATGACCCCACACACCCTGCCCACTCCCTCTTTGAAAAGTTGCCCTCTGGCCGGTGCTGCAGAGCACTGAGCGCCAGGACATCCAGGCACAAGAACAGTTTTTACCCTCAGGCCATTTTCCAAATGAACAATTAAACTGTCTTAAGGACTCCCCCATAGTGCAATAATGTAAATAAATATCTCATGTACATATGTAAATTCACTTATATTTAATTAAATAACTGTCCATACCCCTAACTTTCACATATATTACCACTTGCACATGTACATACGCCCATTCTATGTTATATCTATGTCTATTTATACTCTCACCTTGTTTTATATTCTGTGTGTGTCTATTTTTACTGTGTAATGTTCTGTGTGCACTTGCTTGTTTCTCCTTGTGTACATGAGCACACTTGGAAATAAAGCTCATTCTGATTCTGATGTGATGCTTGAGTTACAGTAACAATCAGGGTTCCCACTGTTTTCAACTAATGAATTTCCATGATTTTTCCATGACTTTTCCATGAACTGAAAGCTAATTTCCATGTCCAAACATTTAGCCTTTCATTCTGAAAATTGCACTTAAATCACATAATTGCAAATTTGTAAAAAAACAAAACAAAACAAAACTAAAAACAACTACATTGTTTTATAAAAGTACAACTGAATACATTTAATTTTAAATGTAATCCATACAAACATATTGTGTGAATCCTAAAATGGGTGGGGATAAGCGGCACATCATTGTCTCTAATTGGTCAGGCAGGGCTCAATGCAAAGGATTTTTTCTACTGGCTCGGTCGGGCCAGTGGATCGGATTTTTGCTTGTCCTGCCAAAATTTTTACTGGCCCCAACACAAAAATGAAAAATAGCTGTTTTTACCATCATGGCTTTAAAAAATGTGTCTGAAGCTAATTTATTTTAATTATAAATATTATGTTTTTAAGACAATTTCCCCCAAAATTGCATTGCATTTATTAATTTGCAAGATATGATTTATGCCTTAGGTAACCCCATATCAGCACTTTACAGATATAAATAAATAATTTCACATATTAACCTCAGCTGTCCAGCCAATTATGTATGTTTTTAAGTGAAGAGTTCTATGGAGCAAATGATGGGTTTTCAGTCACCCATTTAGTCTTGCTGTCAACTTTTAAGCTCTGTGTAGTTTTCACAATCAGGATCAAAGATTTATTCACTGAGATAAAGATTTGATTATTGACTGAATGTTATACACATATGAATCCCTGAGAGAGGAGACCTTGCTACTAAATCAGTTGTGATGTGTCCAGTAGGTAGATATTATGCCTAATCTGTAAATTAAGAGAGTGGATATAAACTTGAAATTAGACAACCCAAACAAGACCAACACTGACTGATACACAAAGCACAGAAAGAAAATATCTGTACAATCCAGAAACGAGAAATGTAACAGGTGTTATGAGAAAGATATGAAGTAGTCCGTTTTAAATAGTCCTCTTCATCCTGCAGCTGAACAGCTCTGAAAATAAATAATAACCATAGTGATTTAGCTTCTATTCATATCAAACGCCATTAGCATGTCGAATTAATGTTTACATTCTGAAAAACATTACCTAAATGCCTACTTGTATTTTGGATACTGAGCAGCTCAGATTTACAGCCACATGTATAACTGGGGTTTAACAAAGTTTATTAGGTTTTATTCAGTGCTTCATCTCTAAACTTGAAATAATGAGAGAAACTGCTGTGGGAACATTACTTGAATTCTGTCCTGTTTGAGTGTGTGTGCACATTAAACAGTGTCTATGCTGCATGGAGAGATGAGAGACAAATGCATGGACAGAGATGGATTTACAGTCTTTTTGTTTTTTGTTTTTTTTACCAATTTGGAATGCCCAATTCCCAATGCACTCTAAGTCCTTGTGGTGGTGAAGTGACTCGTCTCAATCTGGGTGGCAGAGGATGAATCTCAGTTGCCTCTGTGTCTGAGACCATCAATCCGCACATCTTATCACCTGGCTTTTTGAGTGTGTTATCGTGGAGAGGTAGTGCATGTGGAGGCCCATGCTATTCTCCACAGCATCCACACACCCCACCGAGAGTGAGAACCACATTATAGCGACCACGAGGAGGTTAACCCAATGTGACTCTACCCACCCTAGCAACCTGGCTTGCTTAGGAAGCCTGATTGGAGTCACTCAGCATGCCCTGGATTTGAACTTGTGACTCCAGGTGTGGTAATCAGTGTCTTTACTTGCTGAGCTACCCAGGACCCCATGGATTTACAGTCTTAAAGAAATGAACTGTTGATTTCATGTGTTCCAATGTGTGGATTGCTAATTTTCAACAGCATGTTAAAATGAAAAAAATCTGGAATTTCGTGCACTGTGATTGTGAACTGTGGAATGTGCGGGCCATCAGGCAGTCCTTATTGTCGAGCCTTGGGTCAGGTATTCTAAATAACGTGATATATTTTAAACTCTTCACCATGTGTTTTTAATCCAGTGCAACGTAACACCCCGGTTAAATATTTTAGGACAGAGCATAATAAATAAAATATATTAACTATTAAAAAAAAAATCCACGATTTTTCCATGACGTTGAAGATTGTATTAATTTCCATGACTTTTCCAGGCCTGGAAATCACAATTTTAGAATTCCCTGATATTTCCAGGTTTCCCATGACCGTGGGAACCCTGAACAATCCATCCGCGGAACATTTAAGAGGAACCAAGTGCATAAGAACGTGTATCCGCCCGAAAGTGCGAGTATCGCCCCCTATAAGAAGCGAGGACTGCCACACGCCATTGTGTGAATCTGTTACATTTAAGTGTTTTTGGTTTCGTTTTACCAAAGCCACTGTACATTTTTTGAACCTTGTTTTTATTGTAAACGTATTTTATTTGAAAGTAAGGACATGGCAACCGATTCCTGGGCCCAGGCTGTTGACGAACAAGAAGCCGCAGCGGAATCGGTACGTTTAAACTTCTAACCGTGTGATAATAACAACAACAAACAAATGCATAATCTTTATTCCCAAAGCCGACTTTTAATATTTAAAACCAAATAACTCGAATCAACTTGTAGTGCTGTTAGATTAATGATTACATAACCAGCTATTATGTTTGAGTAGAAACGCTACATCGCTTTCTAACTGGAGTTCAGATGTATTGTAATCGATAAAATCAGCTTTTTATCCAAAAAACGTGGTATCAAACGTACTTATTCGTGTAATTCTGGGATTGTTTTATTAAGAGTTTATCGTCAGTCTTGCGTCTAAATACGTCATAGTGTCGTCATATAACGACGCTTTAGATTTTCTGTTGTCTTTTTTACAATTGTTTTTAGTTACGGCCACAACTCATCGTGGGTTAAAATGTTGTATGGATGGGTATGTTCGTTTCTAACGTTTTGTTTCAGTGCATTGTTTACTCTTATCAGAAGTGTGTGTGTGTGTATGTTTATGTGTGTACCATCAACATCTAAATATATATATATATATATATATATATTAGATGTTGATGGTGGTCGACAGATATATAATCCCATTTATAAATGGGGAAACGAGGTTAATACAAAATTGCTAAAATTAACACTTCATTTCACACTGTATATTTTAGCATGTTAGATATTTAGTTAGTATTTAGTACTGTCATTAGAGAACTTTACGCAAGGAAAACGTTTGTGTTAATTGGCCAACGGGACATGGTTAATTGACTCCATTGTGAAAAAGGCCAAGAGGAAATTCAACCTGCCACAGGTGCTGCTGATACAGTTTTACTCAGCAGTCACTGAGTCTGTCCTCTGCATTTCAGTAACTGTCTGATTTAGTTCAGCTATGAAATAGACTACAAAGGACAGTTCGGACTGCTGAGAGGATTATTGGTTGCCCCTTGCCCCCCTTCAAGAACTATACACTTCCAGAGTGAGGAAAAAGGCTAGTAAAAATCACTCTGGACCCCACTTACCCTGCGCACTACCTTTTTGAACTGTTGCCTTCTGGCCGACGCTTCAGAGCTGTGAGCACCAGAACCGTCAGGCACAGGAACAGTTTTTTCCCACAGGCTATCCATCTCATGAACAGTTAAAACTGCCCCATTGAGCAATAACTATGTGCAATACACAGTTTAGTCTGTCTTATATTTATCCAACACATCCAACCTCTTCTGCCATTTCATTCCTCTGGGGAAAAAAACATTTGCACTGTACATAACAGATTGTATTTGATTTGCACTACCCATGTGTATGTGTGTGTCTGTACGTATGTGTATAATTAGTTTTATTTTTTATTATTATCTATGTCTTGCTGCTGTTTTTGTGTTGTTGTACACGGGAAGCTCCTGTCACCAAGATAAATTCCTTGTATGTGTAAGCATACTTGGCAATAAAGCTGATTCTGAAACCGAAAGTGAAAATTCTCATTTACTCACCTTCAAATGTTTGCTTCCGTACATCTCTGTGACGCGCGCTCATGTGAGGGATGACGTAAGCTCATTGGTAAGGTCATGCGTCACGTGGAGGAGTCAGGAAGCGTGTCATTGTTTACATTGGGTTTTTTTTTTTATTATTATTATTTGGAAATGTTTTTTTTATTTTTGATAGTTTTGAAATTGTTTTGGACTGTTTTTGGTTTGTGAACGGCACAAGTTTCTCTTGTAAACAATGACGCGCTTTCTGACTCCTCCACGTGACACGTGACCAACGAGCTTATGTCATCCCTCTCATGAGGGCACGTCACAGAGATGTACGGAAGCAAACATTTGTAGTTAAAAAGTATAAGTATTGTTTTGTTTCTCAAAATAATCAATCATTTGGGTTCAAAATAAATGTATTTGTCGAGTGGAGTCATGTGGATTATTTTGAAGCACCCTAAATATGCATTTTGGACTGTCAAAAAAATGGAGGACATTCACTTGCATTGTTTAAAGGAGGAGGCCTGAAATGAAATCCTAAAAGTTTTAAATTGTTTTGATGAAGAAACTCCGATACATCTTGGATGGCCTGAGGGTGAGTAAATTATCAGCAAATTTTAATTTTTTGGCTGAACTATTCATTTAAGAGCAAATTTTAGTAGGAAATATTTAGTATGGATGACGTCACATTTTATTAGCACGCTCTTTTAAATCGCTCTCAGTGATTGGTAGACGGGGAACTACTGTTTGTCAGCATAGATTAGATGGATGGATAGAACAGTAGAATGATGATTGATGGATAGATAGTGCTGTGCATCCTGTCAAGAACTTGAAAACGGCAGGTAACCCCATGTTTGATAGATTATTCTGCTGACGAATGACAGAAATTCCCATCATCCGCATTACACAGTCTTATTTAGATGTGTCCAGGGAGCACAGAGTTGTCAACCTTTATCTCCAGTGTAATTTGGTTGTTTCAGTTTGTGGGAGAGGTGCCTGCATCTCTAACTAAGTTTACAATAATGAAAGTGCCCTCGAGATTCAGGGGATACCTTTTTTTTAAAGGTCAGTGTTATAAGATTATATCATTAAAATACATAATTGTGATTCAGGAGGATACCTTTTTAAATGGTCAATATCATAATATTCTAATACATTGTTTTTAATGTGGATTGATGACCGCAGCATGCTTTGGATCGTTTGTGAGTAGCTCTTAAGGAGTTAGAAGTCCTCAGGACGACTTCTAGGGTTTAGGAGCTACTTTTAGCATTAAAATGCTTCATGAATTACTCTTAGATGAAAATTTAGGAGTCCTAAAATTAGGAGTGACATGCCACAAATTTTTAAGAGTTACTCCTAAATTTCTGCATTAGGAGCTACTTTTAGCCTTAAGATGTTTTGTGAATACAGGCCCTTTGGTCTCCCTATTTCAAGCTCTGTTACACTTCCTAGTGCTTGACACATGCAGAGCTAGATGGCGCTAGGAAGTGTAATCTAGCTTGCAATCATGATCACCAAGGAGACTGCTGATGTCAGGATTTATTGTGAAAAAGGAGTAATATTTTAGTTTGTTCTCTCCCAAAACCAATTGGATTGCTTCAAAAGACTTGGATTAAAATACTGGAGTTGTATGGATTACTTTAATGCTGCATTTATTTTATTTTTTGGAGCTTCAAAGTTTTGGTCACCATTCACTTGCTTTGTGTGGACCTACAGAGCTGAGATATTCTTCTAAAAATCTTTGTGTTCTGCAGAAGAAAGTCACAAACAATAGCGCCGGATGTGTTACTAGTATATATAATGCACTGAAATGCCCCCTATTTTGTGTGATCCATAATTTCACTGGTTTGGATTTCACTTGCTTTTTACAGATAGGCAACCTGCAAATAAATGAGAAGGAAGATCAGCCAAAAGCAGAGGCAAATGGTGAGATTGTAGAGATTTGATGTCGTATGCAATTACTTGATATTCCACCATATTCTTAAATTATCCTTAAATTTCACAAGGTGATGAATGTTATTGTTTCAATTTATGTTAAGGGGCAAAGACAGAAGGAAATGAAGAGAAGACTGATGATAATGATAAAGGTGAGGTATCGTCGTCAAAACCACTATTTATGTGGCATATTTTGTCTCTCTGATCTTATGTATTTGCCACTTTAGCTGACTAAACATTTCTTGACTTGTCTGATGTGATTTGCAGAGGACAAGGCAGCACAGTCACTGTTGAATAAACTTATACGCAGCAATCTAGTGAATACGACGAATCAAGTGGAAGTCCTTCAGAGGGATCCAAATTCTCCTCTCTACTCAGTCAAGTCGTTTGAAGAGCTACGATTGTGAGTTAAATGGCAAAAACATTTTTCCCCCTGATTGTATAACAGCTTTAAAAGACAACAGACTAAGATGCATCTTCACTTCAATTGAGTAGATGCCATTCACCATAATTTGATGCAGACAAGCATGGAAAGTACAGTTCAATGTCACATTGTATACGTGGTTGTTGATTGATCAGCCGATGAAACATTGAAAAAATAGTTTTCCCAAAATTTCTGGTGGACAGAAATCTAATAAATATTTGACCTACTTAAAAATCTAAATGAAATCCAAGGGGGCCTGGGTAGCTCAGCAAGTATTGACACTGACTACCACCCATGGAGTCGCGAGTTTGAATCCAGGGTGTGCTGAGTGACTCCAGCCAGGTCTCCTAAGCAACCAAATTGGCCTGGTTGCTAGGGAGGGTAGAGTCACATGGGGTAACCACCTCGTCGTCACTATAATGTGTGGTTCTCGCTCATGGTGGGGCACGTTGTGAGTTTTGTGTGTGTGTGTGTGTGTGGATGCTGCGTAGAATAGCGTGGGCCTCCACACGTCTCCGGTAAAAGCTCAACAAGCCAAGTCTCCGACGTGGAGGCAACTGAGATTCGTCCTCCGCCACCCGGATTGAGGCGAGTCACTATACCACCATGAGGACTTACAGTGCACTGGGCATTCCAAATTTAAAAAAAATACAAAATAAAATCCAAATTCAACCTATTTATGTTAAAATGTTTCTTTTATAATCTTTAATCAAAATGTAAGAACTTGGTCAGCCCGTGAAACAACTTTCCTTTTCCCCTCACAATTATTTATTTATTTTTTTTTAATACCATAAACCACCTGTCATATAGAGACCAATTTTTCCATTCAGAAAATGGCAAATGCAGAATTAGTCTGCTGGGCAAATGAGCTTCGAGTACTGCAACTCATGTTCATATAGATACAGTAGATAGTCAACCAAAATTAGTTTTATTGCAGCGAGTAGTACCGCCGCATTAACTCAATTCACACAGTGGACAACTGTTGTACCATAGTTTAGTGCGAAGAGAGAGAATTATTATGATTAAAGGCCTTTGCGCACCAAACGCGAATATTGGATGTGCTCGATTTCTCGCCGCGATCAACATTTTGAATCGAAACAATAGATTCCTAACAAGCCATTTTCACCTAGAGCGAATATTTGTGCCGAATCGCACTTTTTTTTTTTTTTACGGTGAGTGTATTTCATTTGCATTAAATGCCTTAAAAATTGAAGAAAAAAAATTCTCATATGGGTTCTCTTAACATGTAAATGATATTCCTACATCACTGCCTTGCATCCCCATTAAAAATTCTGATCTTATGTAGTGATAGGGAGTCGACTCCGACTTGTCCTAGAATCAGAGTCAACTGTGATACAGAAATCAATTCTTTTGTTTGACTCCGTAACTTTATGAACAGGAAGTGATTGGCTCAAAATATTGAATTGCCGTCCTTAAGAACCAGTCACATCTACAAACACGTGTTGGTTGGTGGGACACCACCTCATTCATCACGTGTGTTTGAGTGAGAGATAATTTGCATGCGTGCAAAAGAGAGAGAGGGTGTGAGATTTTAAAACTTTCTGAAGTTTGTGTAGTATTACATCAATGCAAGGGACAGTGGTTGAAGTGGATTCTCCCCATTTGTCTAGTTTCTATATGACAATGAAATTATTTTTGACCCAGCCTGTTTCTTGTTGTTTTCCCTCTTAAAATTGGATATGAGCAGCAACTAGGGCATGATATTGTTACCCGTCATTTTAAGGTAAAGTTATGCAATGCCTCTAATTATAATAGCAGGAGTTTGTCTTCATGTCACACATTTTAAAAACTCTTAAGAGAAAATAAAAACTAAATTTAGTGTGCGATTAAAGACTGCAATCTTCACAGGGCCATCACCAGAACATATGGAATAGGAAACACTGTTAACTTACAGGTAAGCTAGTGATATTTTATCAAAGCAATAACCACACCAATATATCTTAATTAAACCCACTGCTATTTAATCGGTTGTGGTCGAGACTGAGTTTGGAAAGCTGCCGTTTTAAAATTTTCACCATACGTTCCATAAAGCGATTTCACGTACCATACTGTACGTTCCATTTAAAAACAACGGTCCACATAATTTTTTTCTTTTATTACATCTCCATAATATACCTATTAATAATTATTGAAGTGAATCGAGCAAGAAAATGTGCGATTTGTTTTTCCATTGGCATGGAAGCCATCTAGACTAAAGTAAGCTTCTCCCGTCCCACTAACGTTAGTGTTTGGATTTGGGAAGGAGAAACTGACCAGCCGTTACAGAAAAACATCAGCTTTATCATGGAGCAGCAATCGGTCGCAATAAGCAGTGGATTGAGGAAGCTATATATGAGTGAAAATTAAATTTATGATTTTTATAATTCCATTGATTTTCTGCTCATGCCTGACAAGCAATTATGGGGGTGAAAATGTCACTTTGGAAGGCACTAGGGATGGGCTGGGGGAGAAACTAAGCTGGGTGGTATTGTATTCTGAAGATAAATGTTTTCAAAACAGTATTTTGAATACTACCGTCACCTGTTCAGAGTTAGTCCCGCCCCCAACTCACGCCATTGGTTGAGTAACATATTTGGGGCAGGTCTAAGCACGTTGCAAAAAGTAATTTTTATAGCACCACAGAGATGGTGTTAAGTTTTCAAGAAAATTTACCTATGAATGGCTTGCTTAGTTGTCTCTGCATATTAAGCTGGGATAGAAAAAAGATTTTTAACACTGACAAATGTACATACTTCAGCTTTAAGCTAGTACAACAAATTGAATGGAATGTACTTCCATTTGAACAAACCCGGCATTTACCCTGACTAAGGTCTATGGGGAGTGATTGTTTTGGTTTACCCCATTTAATGCATAAGTTTATTTAACTTTTTTTTTTTTATGAATTCCACTTTTTACACAGGAAACCTCCGCTACTACAAGGAGTGTATGCCATGGGATTCAACAGGCCCTCTAAAATCCAGGAGACGGCCTTGCCCATGATGCTTGCAGAACCGTAAGTTCACAATGAGCTTCTTCACTTTTTAAAATTTCAATCAATTTTAATCAGAGCAGAGGCATTATCACATCTCTTACATTTTACATTTAGTCATTCTCTTCTCCCCTCCCTCTCCAGCCCACAGAATCTCATCGCCCAGTCTCAGTCAGGCACGGGTAAAACCGCTGCCTTTGTCCTGGCAATGTTAAGTCATGTGGACCCTGACAAAAAATGGCCTCAGGTAAGGAAAACGATATCAACATCAGCTGTTGTAATACATTAATGTTGTAAACAACAACAACTACAGCTGCTTTAATGTTAATGACACTTTGACTTTTCCTTTGTGTAGTGTCTGTGTGTGTCCCCAACGTATGAGCTGGCCCTACAGACAGGCAAAGTCATTGAGCAAATGGGGAAATTTTACCCTGAAGTCCAACTTATGTATGCTATCCGAGGAAACAAACGTAAGCGGTTTCATGTTAGGAACTGAGCTTCTCTTTATAACTTTCACAAAATTATGTACACTATCACATATTTCAATTTTATTTTAACTGGTATTTGTTTGAAATTCTGCATTTTTGTTTTCCTTCAGTTTATGAATTTTTTTTGGTGGGTTTTTTTTCAGTTATGCAGGGACCTATTGATTTAACTATCAAAGGATAATCACTACACAGGCACAAGACATGCATAATGTGAAAGCTGAAGTAATTTTTTTTAAATTTATTTTTTTTTATATATAAATACTTTCTCCTATCCCATCTTAATATGCAGAAGATTAATTTTCTTGTAAACTGTAAGCACTGTGTTACTGTGGCACCTGTTTTGAGTGACCCATTCAGCCAGACACGATAACATTTGTATCAACCAAGTTTGGGTGCGGGACTATCTGTTCATTTGATCAACAGCATATTTGTGGCCATATTTGGAATGCTGTTTGAAAATGTCTTTATTCTTGCTATTCTGTTCAGTGGCACATACATTACACACTTCAGCTTTACTTTACAAGTATGATGGAATAAACATTTTATTGAGCTGTTTGTTTTTTGTCCGGTCCAGTGGAGCGGGGAATTAAGCTGAAAGAACAGATTGTGATTGGCACTCCTGGTACTGTTCTGGATTGGTGTCAAAAGCTTAGGTTTATTGACCCCAAGGAGATCAAAGTGTTCGTCCTGGATGAGGCTGACGTCATGATCGCCACGCAGGGTCATCAAGACCAGAGCATACGCATCCAGAGGTATATTGTTTTCCTTGTTACTTGCTAAACTCAAACGTCTATAAGATATATTATCATTATTATTATTAACTTTGTATGATCAGCTAAGGATGGGTTTTTGCTTGCCATTTTGCTTCTGTGTGAATGGCCCTTAAATAAGATTTGCTTTAATAATGCTTTAGAAACGTCAAGTTGTTTTTATTTGTATAGAGCTTTTCACAGTACACATTTCAAAGCAACTTATTATCCCAGTAAAGAGCTTTATAGAAAGTCATGCCTTATTATTTTTTGCCCCAGTGAGCAAGCCAGAGGCAACTGTGGCAAGGAAAATGTTGGTTAGCAGAGAGAATACTCCATAAGATGTTCAGTAAGAACCAGACTCATCTGGGGGAGCCAGTCCTCCTCTGGCTTTACTTTAAATGTACAGTAAATGCCAATGTTACTTTTGAATTTTGTAAGGCTATCAATTACAGATCTTTGTAGTCTGTCCAAAATTGACAGTAGGGATGTAAGCAGTGATCAGTAAAGTCTTTCTGTCGGGCTGGTTGGCAGAGTTTAATTGGCTATGGTTAATGGTCTGACAAATCCGGTTTCAGACAAATCCGATTCTGGGAGTGGTCGGTTGACTATTAATTTGCGTCCGACTGGCATGGGTCACAGTAGGTAGTTTGGTAATTGTCAGTCAAGTCCATCCTTGGAGACAGAGACAATGTGGGCAGTGGTCAGTGAGGTATCCATTGCTGTCTGGCTGATAGTTGGCAATCGTTTATTTTCTTTTAAGGCCATCCTAGGAGACTGAAGTAATGCTGGCCGTGGTCAGTGAATTCTCTGTTTTCTGGCTAGTGGTTGGTAGTAGTTCATTGTGTGAAGTCCATCCTAAAGCCCAAAGTATACTTTAGTCAGACGCAAACGCTTGGTATCTGTGTACAGGACGCGTGATGCAGATTTCTTCATCAGCAGAGTATTTGAGACAGTTTTTCTAACCGCGAATACTCTGAACACACAGTATGCGCATGTGCGCAATGTTCAATTATTTGCACTAATTAGTGGGTCCACAAGGTGGCAACATTCATACTTGAGCCATTGATGTCACAAAGCGCTAGAAGGGGGCTATTCTTTTTGAGGAAACTTAAACAGGCCAAACTACCCACTGCTCTCTGTGAACTTTTACTGCAGACCATAGAAAGTATCCTCTCATAATTTACAACAGTATGGTATTTACATTTTACATTTATGCATTTGGTAGACACTTATCCAAAGCGACTTACAGTGCACTTATTACAGGGACAATCCCCCCGGAGCAACCTGGAGTTAAGTGCCTTGCTCAAGGACACAATGGTGGTGGCTGTGGGGATCGAACTGGCAACCTTCTGATTACCAGTTATGTGCTTTAGTCCACTATGCCACCACCACTCCTATGTGTGGATTGTATGCCATCCACACTGGGGAAAACCTCAAAGACCTGTCCCATGTAGTAAATAACACAGCAGTTCATTGGTTCTGAGCTCCTAAACCTGCACACTGTGTGCTAGCTGACTACATACAGTTTGTCCCCCTGCCATATGGGAAGAGGTACAGAGCCATCAAGTCTTGCACAAACAGACTGAAGCACAGCTTCTTTCCCAGGGCTGTAGTATTGTCGGATTGGCCATAAAATAAAAACAAAAATTCTTCATTCACCTTTAGAATAACAACCTGTTTTATTTTACAGGATGCTTCCTAAAACTTGCCAGATGCTCCTGTTCTCAGCCACATTTGAGGACACAGTGTGGAACTTTGCCAAGAGGATTGTTCCAGACCCTAACATCATTAAACTTAAGCGAGAGGAGGAGACTCTGGACACCATTAAGCAGTACTATGTCATATGTAACAGCAAGGAAGAGAAGTTCCAGGCTTTGTGCAACATCTATGGAGCCATTACTATCGCACAGGCCATGATCTTCTGCCATGTAAGTACACAGCTTGATGAACCAATTCAAATCATGTCTTCAAGCTCTGGCGTCCCTCAAAAACAATCGCCCAACTCTTAATATTTTAATCTAACTTCAGTGTAAACACCCACTGTTCTGATTGGCTAACATCATGCAGCTGCTCAATTACAGCCATATTTGAAACTCAGTCTGAAAAGAATGAACTAGCTCCACAAAAAAAATGTTTCAGAGTTTACACAACACACATCCAACAGATTTCATCCAAATATATTAAACTGTTCATGTGAGTAGACGCACATGCATGCAGTATCAAATTGCTGGAGATGCAGCAGAACGGTCAAAGACATCCATCTAGTGCATGTTTACATGCATCTACAATTAAAAATAGCGCAGATGGGTGAAAGAACAGTTTGTTGAGCAGTTTTTGCTCAAAACAGCAAGGGGCAGCGCAGCTGAATGAAAGAGAATGGCTTCTCTTCAGATTTGTAACTTGACAACATGTCTTAAAACTGGTGCGGATGCATGACATGTTTATATACAAATTCAGAATAGTCCAGATGTGACCCCTCTGGTGTTCAGGAATAGTTAGACCACACTAGGCCTGTCTGTCCTGCTCTCTCTCGTTTATAAACTGAGCCCCGATTATGTAAAAGTAGGTATTGATGTTTTTCGCTGTAGAGGCGGTCATGAATTAATGAGCCCCCTAGTGACGTCAGAAGTTGTGGAGGTAGAGAACGAGACGTTTTTGCAGGTTGGTTTTAATAAATGCTTTTATTGCATTGGGGATTAAGTTTTAAGTTCTGAAATGTACAGTATGTTTCTGAAATGACCTAATGTCAAAATATCAAGGACAAATGTATTCCTCATGACATGACCCATATTAATATCTAATTTTGCTGGGTACCTGGCCATTGTGGAATCCCAGGAAATGACTAGGGTAACAAATAATAAAGTTTTATTAAAAAAAACATTTAACTTGTTTTGAAATGTAATGTGCCATCTCAGACCAGGAAAACTGCTGGGTGGCTGGCAGGAGAGCTTTCAAAAGAGGGCCACCAGGTGGCTCTACTGAGTGGAGAGATGCAGGTGGAACAGAGGGCAGCAGTCATCGAACGTTTCCGTAATGGCAAGGAAAAAGTCCTTGTTACTACTAACGTCTGTGCCAGAGGTGAGTTTAGATATGCAGCATGCCTTCCTGTCATTTTACTCATTCTGTGGGATGCCAAAGGTGTCCAGTGATTTGGGTATAACAAATTTTGCATGACTTATTTTTTATTTTTATATATATATATATATACACGTTTTGGTCAACAGGGATTGACGTGGAGCAAGTTTCTGTGGTTATCAACTTTGATCTGCCAGTGGACAAGGATGGCAACCCTGACAACGAGACATATTTGCATAGAATCGGACGTACTGGACGATTTGGAAAGAGGGGGTTGGCAATCAACATGGTGGACAGCAGGCTTAGTATGAACATCCTTAATCGCATCCAGGAGCACTTCAGTAAGTTAAACACTCGTTTCCCATTAGTAACAAATTAACGGTGTAACTTGTACAAGTATTTATATGTTGTCATGGTTATGAAATTTTGAATTTGGGCTAAATCAATTATGTCTCCTATTTCAGATAAGAAAATTGAGAAGCTGGACACGGATGATTTGGATGAAATTGAGAAAATCGCCAACTAAGTAGCTGTCTTTTGTTCTTTTAATGAAACTGTGCGCTGTGTAAAATTTTAATTCAGAGGCTGAAAGCAGAGCTGTGCCAGAAAAGATGTTTACATCTAAAGTAGTTTGATCTCAGATGGTCTTTTTATAGATTTTGTTTAAATACATTTCACTCTTTGTACTTAATAAATTTTGAATGTGTAGTTTTAACATCATGTGTACATGAATGCTACGAAGATTTTATATAATGCAAATATTACCAGATTTTAAGCATGTCACATGAGGAATATGCCTTTTAAATATCAAATTTCAACTTGCACCTTTTAAATTGATCAGAGAAAGCAGTCTGCCTTCACACTAAGTGTGAAAAAATTACATATTGACTTATGTTGATTTCCATCATGTGACTCTTAACCTAGAATACCTTGATATATTGAAGATAATTTTATTTTAATTGCTGATGGCATTTTTGTGGAACTAGAAAATTATCCTCCAAATTGTGTTTGGTTCGTAGACTACTCTTCACTCTAACCTGTAGATCTGCAAGCAAAAATTTATAATTTTGGTCGTCTTTTTTTTGTGTGTTGTATGAAATATGGGTGCTGCTACATTTGCTATGAATTGGGAGTGCTGGCTGATCGCAAATATAGCTGTTATTGGCTTTGAATTATCATAAATAGTTGCCAAAAATCCTTAATTGTATAAAATCAAGTAAAGCCAAAGATTTGTGCTTCAATTGGTTTTACCAGTACTCGATTTGATATTAAATGACACAAACCTGTGTATTCATCAATGTGTGTGAAAATAAAATAAAAAAAATAAATGTGCATATTTATTAAGTACAAAGAGTAAAATGGTTTCTATATACAACAGATGCAGTTTAAAGAATGGCATTCATTATAAGAGTGCTCTGTAGTGCAAGCATTATCTGAATCCCAGTAATAGACTGTTTTGTAATTAAATTTTCAGGTTCAAGTACACAAATGCAACTGAATTTTTAACTGTGGAAGGCTGTGCAACATACTCTTTAGCAGCCACCTTAAAAATGTAAAAGGCTTGTGCTTGTGAATGCATCTTACTGGATTCTTCAGGGTAGTCATAGCAAATTATTATTTTATATTGTGGGAAATTCTAATTTAATCACTTGAAACGCAGTTGGCATTTTATATGCATACACATATTTTATTGTTACAGCCTGGCTCATGTATGTAACAAGAAACGGTGACCAAACCAAGAGTAGATTAGTGGGAAAAGGTAGTTCATTATGTTAATCTAGGCCTAGGGTGATACAGTTTAGAAGGTATGAAATGAGGTATAACTTCCAAGACACCATATCGACAGATGACAGATCAGTCATGTCAGCGAGGTTGAGTGGTGGTGCCTCAAACAGTCAATGAATGGAGACTTTAATAGGCAAGACACTGTCTGGGCCAGGTGTTCCCACTATCCTTGCTACCTCCTGACATGACAGAGGAAAGTAAAACAGGGAGGACTGTGACATTATTCATTGACAACGTGCATTGTCGCAATGGTTAAGATCAAGTGTCAGTCGCATCTTTGAAGGGAAATTATTATTGTAAAAGAGAATTACTGGTTTGACAAAATTAAATTCTTGATGCCTTGTCCATTTGTCAGTATGTGAATCATACTTGACCTGTTACCTGGTATTAAACAGTTTATTTTTCTAGATTTTTATTCAAAATTAAATGTGAAAACTATGATTTAAAAAAAGGACTAACACTTGATCAAGTGTTGCTCAGTCAGCTAATAAAAGACTTGGGCTATTATCAAACTGAAGCAAAAAAAATGTTTTTTTTGTTTTTGTTTTTATATATATAATTTCATTGAAACACTCAGTGCTTAAAGGGATAGGTCACCCAAAAATGAACATTTCTTCTGTAGAAGACAAATGAAGATTTTATAAGAATATCTCAGCTCTGTAGGTCCATACAATGCAAGTGAATGGTGGCCTGAAGTTCCAAAAAGCATATAAAGGCAACATAAATGTAATCTACATGACTCTAGTGGTTAAATTAATATCTTCAGAAGCTAAATGATAGGTGTGTGTGAGAAATGGATCAATATTTAAATCCTCTTTTACTATAAATTCTCCTCCCTGTCCAATAGGTGGTGATATGTACAAAGAATGTGAATCACCAAAAACAAAAGAAGAAGAAAGTAAAAGTGGAGATTAAAGTAAAAAAGGACTTAAATATGACCACCATTCACTTGCATTGTATGGACCTATAGAGCTGTGATATTCTTCTAAAAATATTTGTGTTCAAAGTAAGTCATACACATCTAGAATGGCATGAGGGTGAGTAAATAATTAGAGAATTTTCATTTTTGGGTCAACTGTTCATTTAAGGACAATACTGTTCATCGAAGAGGTTTCTACTTCTAAACCACTAGTCATGAGATGTGTGTTATGTATTCACCTTTAGCAATATTAATTTAGCCTCAACCATCTAATTTTGTCATTACATAATTTTATTAATTTTTTTTGTCTGTGATGGTGCACTTACAGTTGAATAAATTAAGAAAGTAAAGCTTAAATCATGATCATATTTTCCCTATTTCACCTCAATGGAATGTATGTACAAAAAGTATGTATCTCTTTCTAAGTGATGTGTTATGACACAGCCCTTTTAGAGTGTGGGTCAGCAGCTGTCTGGATGTTACAGGATTTGGAATGCTTGCAGTAAATATTGATATCACTTACATAAAAACTGTTTGCTGCATTTGTGGTTAATGTCTGAATGATGTTGAGTGGTAGAATAAAGTATATTTGAAAGCTTATTTAGCAGTGAATACTGTATTTTTTTAAAAACATGATAACTACATAATACATATTATATATATATATTGTGAATATACACTGCCTGGCCAAAAAAAAAAAAAAAGTTGCATACTCTAATATTTTGTTGGACCGCCATTAGCTTTGATTACGTCGCGCATTAGTCGTGGCATTGTTTCGACAACCTTATGCAACGTCACAACATTTATTTACATCCAGAGTTGCATTAATGATCTTGTATTGATGGCGGGAGAGTCGAACCACTCCATAAAGTCTTCTCCAGCACATCCCAAAGACTTTCAATGGGGTTAAGGTCAGGACTCTGTGGTGGCCAATTCATGTGTGAAAATGATTCCTCATGCTCCCTGAACCACTGTTTCACAATTTGAGCCCACCATCCTGGAATATGCCCATGCCATCAGGAAAGAAAAAATCCATTGATGTAATAGCCTGGTCATTAAGTACATTCAGGTAGTCAGCTGAATTCATTTTATTGCTGCATAACGTTGCTGAGCTTAGACCTGACCAATTGAAGCAACCCCAGAACACTGCCTCCAGTGGGCACTATGCATGACCGATGCATTGCTTCATGCGCTTCCCTTCATACCCTGATGCACCCATCACTTGGAATAGGGTAAATCTGGACTCATCAGACCACATGACCTTTTTCCATTGATCCACAGTCCAATCTTTATGCTCCATAGCAATTTGAAGTCGTTTTTATCCAATTAGACTCATTAACAAGTGGCTTTCTTGTAGCCACACAGTTGTTTATAAGTTCTCGTCGCATTTAGTGCCATCCTTCCGCTAGAAGACAGTCCCTAACACGTAAACTACCTAGCACTGTGGTTAGTTATTGGCATCTATTGGTGCAGCACAGTAGGTGAATAGGTGTTTTGTGTCATACCTGTATATACAGTATTTTGTGTATTTTAGTTGGAACGCTGTATTGACCAATCAACAGCCAAGACCGGAAATATCTGTTTAAAATGTATGGATTTAACACAGAAAAGCAAGCGTTTTGCATAAGTTTGCAATATAACAGTTTAACATCCTTTTTTGAAACATTTACATGAAGTATTATGAAATGGTATGTCACACTTTATAGTGTTCAGTCCAGCAGATAAGGCAAAAGTTCTGTGGGGAAAAAAAGTAGTTGCAGTTTAATGGGATGTTTTTTATGTAATAGTTAGTTCTTTGCAGGACAACATAGTGCTCTCTGTAAAATAAAAGTTAAAGGATCTTGTGTAGGAAATTGAAGTTTTTAGAGAACAGTTATGTTTGCAGTTTATACTGCGCAGTATGCTTCACAAGATATTTTCCTCTCCCAAATCACCTGATCTTACCTGTATCTTTGTATCTTACATTTGTCAGAAACAGGCCATGGGCTGGGGCCATCATGTTTTTTGGGAAGGTCAGAGAATCACGTGCCCCTAGTAATTCCTGAATCTGATGAACTGACAGTCTACCCTGTCCAACGGCAACCAACGCCAGTCATCCTCCACACCTGTGAGAGGAAATGGCACTTTTATTGTGTGTATTGTACTGTTATATAATGATCTCACTGAGGCATTCTCAACAGTGAATGAGCTATTGCAGATCACACTTTTAACACTAGGAGGCATTTATGACAAAATGCAACATTACTATAACATGTGAATGAAGGACAAAGCCACCAGGAGGACTTAGAGCGCATTGGGAATTGGGCATTCCAAATTGGGGAGGAAAAAAAAATAGAAGGACAAAGATTATACTCACTTGTCTATATAAAAAAAGACCTACTTTTAAAAGTGAGCTCCCAGAACTGAATATATCTGAAATAAATCACAAGAAACACAAGAAAATAAAACAAAATTACGATGAATTCATATTAGCTCACAAGTTCAACCACTAAAGGTGTATCACCACAATATGTCATGAATGATTTTCATGTGTGCAGTAACTGAACATCAGATTCATGTATCTTTTGCAGTGAAGACGTGACCTCTTTTGGGTTGTCTCCCTCACTTAACATATTACTTCTGCCTAGCTGGTAGTGTATTTCTCCCATTAAAAACTAAATGTGACTGCTTTTTTTGCCAAGCTGTCTGTATCAAACAAACACTAGGAAATGACATTGTAGCACAAGCCCTGGAGCGGTCAGGCAGCTCAGGCTAGATAACATCTTGAGCTGTGTTGCCGATATTTACTGCTGATAAGTGTAAGTATTTCATACAGCCCCTTTTTAATAATAATAATCAATAAAAAAAATAAATAAAAAAAAACACATGGCAGTAAATTCATGATGAGATTTGATTGGACTGACTTCACAGAGACACTGGATTGTATCTGGCTCTCATTTGGTCACGGCTTGAAATTAACAAACACTCAGGGTGTATTACAAAAAGAGAATTACATAGTGTCACTATGCAGTTACTGCCTACTGCACAGTTTACACTGTATACTGCTTACTGTTTTTCTATTGTATGGGGAACAGTTTGTAACAATTAATAGTAGTCCTAGCAGGAACTTTGTTGTCTCATGACCTCACTAAGTTTAAAGTCAGGATGAAATACCCATCTCTGGTCTTATTATTAAAATATTTTGGTACACCTTATTCCAAAGACAAAAAAAAAAGTTTGTCTTTGTAATCTTTCATCAAAATGTAAAAATTTGCTCCACCTTTGAAACTATTTTACTTTTTGTCTAACTTGTAAATCTACTCTACTCTGTAAATTTTTTCTAGGTATTATTTTTCTGGTTATCATGTAAATCTGCAAACACTTAAGCTTCCTATTCTATTTGGTCATTTTTGACCGATATCAGTTTTCCAATGTAATAAAAATGGTTTTGTTTTTCTGTATGGTACAACACTAGCCATCTAAACACACAAACATTTTTGGATTTGATTCAGTAAGTCTGAGTGGTCATAAAAAAAAAAACAACACCACCAGCTTTGCTGTTTGCGGTCAAAATTGACCAACCATAGGAAATGAATGGGACCTGATACATTATGATATCGAGACACTGTTACTCTAAACATTTTTTTTTGAAAAAGTATACATTTGAATGCTTTTATCAAGTTGACACGTGACATGGCGGAGACATAGAAGCAACACAAATTGACGTGGTTACTTCAGAAAATGTGCTTGTTATTTCGCTTCTGCATTTTAAAACACTATTGGTTAAGGATAAGTGTTGGTTAAGGGTAAGGATGTCTGTTTTGTTCAGAGACGATAAAACCCCCAATGCAGCACACACAGAAATAAATGGGTGAGACATCGAAAAGGCAGAATGCAGAACACAAACGCATGCACTCACTCACACATGCACACACGTACGCACACACACAGAGAATAAAGAACAAAGTCTAAGTCTTCTATTTTATACTCTAAATGAATTTTCACAGTCCATTGCTGTTTATTTCTGTTTATTACTGTTCATTTTCTCGACATTATTATTAATTTACATTGTTACTAAATTTTGATGTTTAAAATAAATGTTTGGTAACAAAATGATTATTTTATGTCTTCTCTTTATAACAACAGGTCAGGTTTGACCATATGCATAATGTGACATTATTGCACTGACACTTCAAAACAGTTAAAAAACAAATGCTAAGCTTTGAAAAATAATAGTTTGATAATGTGTAAATATATACCTAAATGTTTAACTGATAAAATTTAGAATTACTACACAGTAGGTGGCTGCATAGAACACTGCAGCCACCTACTGGCTATTATTGTCTGTGATAAATCTCTTGCTGGGTTGTGAAGGAGGAAGCAGGGGCCAGGTAAACAGTCGACTTGAGACTATGGCTGTGTCTCGTTTGGAAGGCTGCATGCTAGGTAGGACGCGTCCTTTGAAGGCTGCAGTATACCGAGCATCCTCCTTTAAACAAATCTCATTTAAACAAGACGGCCTCCTTAGGACAAATGGAAACGGAACGTAACGTGGTTGCTATGACAGCATGCCACTCTTTAACAAGCGTGAGCTCTTCGAGTGAGTAGGGAACAAAATCCCATTAGAAGGGAATGTATGAGGTAAATTTTAGGAGAGTTATAATGATGTAAAGAGATTTTACATGTGTACTTTTAGTCTAATACTTTATTTTAATTATATATTAAAATAATTATACATATTATATACTCTGCACCCATCTACTGAGGGACTTCAACTTGGGAATTAACATTCCTTGCGTTTGAACATCATGTTTACGGGCAAATTGGCGTAATTGTTTTTAGACATTTCCGTTGAAGCAAAGAATTGTGGGTTGTGAGTACCCATGAAGGATACACCTCATGCATCCTCCGTATTCCTGTGAAAGAAGGTCGAATTCGAAGGCTGCATTCAAAGTGTTCTACTCGCTTTTCTGAAACGAGACAGCTTCGATGACGTATGCAGCCGAGAAATGCGACCTCCGGAGGATGCATCCTTCCAAACGAGACACAGCCTATTATTCACATACACACACACACATAACGGCTTCGTGCGTTGCTCTCTCTCTCTCCAGCTCTCACTGCAACACAAAACAGCTGCTAGAGATAATTTCCCACAGGTGTCAATCCTTACCGCTCTTCCTCTCCCAGCCTCGCTCTCCACAGACGTAGCTCGGTCACACCTCATCTCCACATTGTCATAACATGATTTTCAAGTTATGTTGTCTTTCTTTTTACACCAGATGGCAGCAATCTGCCCTCAATACAGGACACATTCTCATATTTTCTTCATGTTTCAACTAGGATTTTACTTGAGTAAAGTTACATACATTTGCTAATTTGCATATGCAAATGAATGGTGAAATCGAGAAATATGTATATGTAAATAAGATCTAAAAACATAAAATCTCAAAAGAAGTGCATCATTTTATTGTTTTTACTTCAGGGAGGAAGAAATTTGATCATTTCTTAAAAAAGAAAAAGTGACGCTGTGTTCTGTGTTTGGTCAAAATGACTGGGAACAGCAAGGTAAATGGCCCTACTTGATCAGAATAGGAGGGTTAAAAACTGCTTCACAGTCAAAGGATAATTTTCTAAACACACTGCACACCTAAATCTACTATCAGTGGCTATGTGATTCCTTTTGATGCCATTGTTTGAATATGACCCTATTGTAGAGGTATAATCTAATTTACTTTGTGATTGAGCAAATATTTCAACTTGTGGCATACATCTCTAAGTCAATAATATTTTCTAAATGTGTGCACCTGGACATCAAAGCTTATTTGTTTCCTATTTAGCTATTAATTACTCATCTCATTGTCGACGTCATTAAAGAACAGATGTATTTGACAACCACACATAGGCATGATGTTCCTTATGCATCAAGTGATCTTGTCACTTACGATTGCAACACAGATTAATAAATTAATTTAGCCAGTTAACTTCCCTAATATTAAAGCCTTGTTTTCAAATGAAAAATATTCTTATAGTGTGGACCCTAGTCAATAGCACATGTATTCTTTAACTGCAGGAAGTGCTTTAGAATTACTAAATTTTCTGTGTCTCAAATTAAAAAGTGTACTATGTTTAATTTCGGAATAGTTTATGGAAGCCAAACAATGCTCGGGGCATCAAGAGAACTACCTGAATTGGAAGGTTTCTTGTAGCTGTAATCCTACTGAAATATTAATGCAATTTTCATGCATACACTGAGCTACGAATAAAAAGAATCTTAAAAAAGCTTAGTAAAACTTTAAAGGAATAGTTCACCACTTTTATTGTCACTTTTTTTTTTTTTTAGATCTTTAAAGCCCCTGATCTATATTGACCTGTTTCTCGTTATTTTCTTTTCCCAGTATTCCGGCAACTCCCACAATTGATATATGATTGGACAAAAGTTGTCTATACGTCACCAGCTTGACGGCGATTTCTGATTGGATGGTTACTGATTCTGTAACTTAAGACACTTTGTCGTTCCGACAGTAGAAATACTTCTTGTGTTTTTTTTTAATAATTATTATAAGTAAATGGCTGGATAAATGTACTGGAAAGAAAATAGTTAGTTATATGTGACATATCACTTTGTCCTGAACAACAATTAGTGATATGAATACGATTTATTTATTTATTTATTTTTTGACAAACCGAATTTGCCTCCCACATATATGGTTTCACTTTATGCCAAATATAAGAATATAAATTATCAAGGTAACCACCACTTCCCATGAGAGAATATGTATTTTTTGTCATTAACTATTTCAGACTTTCTGAGAATGCTGTAGAAAAGAAATACATTACTGCAGAGATGGAATGTGAAGAAATTCCATTTTTGTTAGAAAAAATAATATATAAAAAAATCAGGTCAAGTGCCTATAGTTACAGAATCACCCATTTATCTGAAAAAATTATTTGTAAATGTGAAATTAAATTTCATTTCCATAGGGGAGCAAGCTTAAATTTGAAGCCAGGCAGTAGTAATATAATGCTTGACTTTGGCGAAATGAAACCGTGTCACTTAAAATATATAACTTTATTGAAAGAAAAATTACATTTTGACTCTGGTAATTAAACAGCAGTATCAACTTTTCAAGATGTATAAATAGAAACAAAGATTTCGCTGACATTTGCCACATCCCACAGTGCAACACAATGAAGAAATATGGAATTTTGGTCACAGATATGGCAGTGCAGTCATACAGTGACGTCATATGAAACAGGTCATAATGCTTTCATTGTATGGAAAATAGCAGCATGAACATTCTTCAAAACATCTCCTTTTGTGTTCTGTGTAATAAAGAAACTCATTACTTTCGCGTGAAAGAAAAACATATTTTGTGTGTGCAGTTTTTGAATATTCAATTTGGCTGTTCAGCAAAAAGAGGTTGATCTGATTTTGATTCAGGCATTCAGTGGTTGCACATGTTCTCTTGACATTAGTGGGAAACAGAGCAGATGGTCTGTGTCTCCTGACTGTGCTTTGTCCCAGCTGAGAGCTGCAAGTGAGAAAACCAAAATGACTTGTCAAATGGATCCCAATGTGAGTTGGTTTTAAAAATATGTTACACGAATTTGGGAAACCTGTTTTTAAAACAGTCATTATTTTGTGCAGTTCTTTTTGGTGCCACCTGTGTCAAAGAAATCTTACAGCAGGAATGATTATTCTCTCATCACTCACCCTTTTGTCATCTCAAACTTGTATGACTTTCTTTCTTCTGTGGAACACAAATGCACGGGAGTCCCGCGGGAGTGCAGGCCTCTACCCCGCACTCCAAAGATGCCAAATGAGCTTTCTTGAGACCAACATTGAGGTGAAATGGTTGTCAAAAACAAAAGCAGCAAAATAGCGTCCTCAACTGACAACATTTATGAGCAACATGGCATAAAAATGGCACTAAGCCTCAACAATTCACTGTAACTAAAATACTATGAGAAAGCACAATGATTGACAGACAGAAAGCATAAGATACCACGGCCTGCGGACACATTTTCTGTTCACTGCTGTTTACAGAGTCTAAAGCTGTCACAGAGATCAGTGACATATCTCAGAACATCTGTTTCAATAATATCTTTCAGGGAGTAGACATTTTTTTTTTTTTTGCATGCCTTTCCATGAAAAAAATCACTTACAGCACCTTTAATTATTATATTCTCATTAATATTAAAGTTGAATGATTTCATTAAATTAATTTTGATGAGGCCCATACATAGGGCCTCATGAAAGGGCCCAACATACATAAAATAACATAATTTTCAAGTGTTGTGTTTGTGCTTTTGTGTTATAGTTGCAAGTATTAAAAATGTATTTGCTTTGCTTTTATGTATGCTAAGCTTCCATTATAAGTTTCCTCGCAAACATGCATCCTTTCTAAGTCAATTAGGTATGTTATAGATTGCGCTCCATAAACAAAACTATGTGCAGTTTGCCCAGCGCAGTTTACATCGTGCTATTACCGCCTCGTGAAAACATGTGGTAAACTGAATTTTATTTAAAAGAGATGTTTGTGTACATTTTCTATTGATCATGGCTGTATAAGTCATCACATAGTGATCAATTGATGGAGATGAGTGTTACAACATTGCATATATCCAAATGTGTGGTTTAGTCAAGCGCAATTTTGGCATGTCACAGAGATGACTCGGGTATCTGGATCACAGTAGTGGAGTGATGCTGTACAGTCCCGGCATTATATAGTGCTCAAAACTGACCCGCGAGATCAGAACTTCATACAAATTACATTTATTACAGATTTTGAGAGGGGTGTTTGTGCTGTTGCCTGATCTAAGTTTTTTTCTATACAGCCCTTGTGACAACTTCCTAGTGTGACAACCAGCCCCGGTCTCCCCTACACTAAGAGATGCGTCAAAAATACTCTGTATGGTAACTGACAGCATGCCACAAGTGCAATGTATCGATATCGGTGTAACAATATTAAATATAAAATTACCTCAGATATCATTTTAAACAAATGTATATATTAAATATTGATATGCATTTTAGGTAAAACAAGTAATTAAATGAATTTGTCAATAATCCCTTTAAAAACTCCCTCACTTAGGTTTACTGACTAAAAGAATGTTTTATGGTATAGATTTTTAAATACATTTTTGTAACTTCAGTATACTGATCTAAGCTGAAGTAGTATGATTCCCCTCCATTGATGAGAGTATGAAAACAGCCATACAAAAAGGTAAGGCAAATTTATTTAAATAGCACATTTCATACACAATGGCAATTCAAAGTGCTTTACATATACATTTTAAAGAAAATACAAGATACATAAAAAAAATTAAAAACAATTAAGAACATGAAATAAGAATAAAAAGTAATACACACATTGACAAAAAGTTATATATATATAATAAGAAGAATAAAATAGAATAATTAAAATGAAAGAAAGACAAAAGCAAAATGATTCAGTGAAATCAATAAGTGCAGCACAATGCTCAGTCAGAAAATGCACAGCTAAACAGAAGTGTTTTCAGTCTGGATTTAAATGTGGCTATTGTTGGGACACATCTAACCTCTTCTGGAAGCTGGTTCCAGCTGCGGGTGGCATAATAGACGCTGTCTCACCTTGTTTTGATTGAAACCTTTGTATGTCTAACTGACTTGATCCTAATGATCTGAGAGGTCTGTTAGGTTTATATTCAACAAGCATATCTGAAATGTATTTAGCTCCTAGGCTATTGAGCGATTTATAAATAAGTAATAGTACTTTAAAATCAATTCTAAATGTAACTGGAAGCCAGGGTAAAGACCTGAGGACTGGAGTAATATGCTCAGTAGTCTACCCTACCGGTGATAAATGCATGAGCAAGTTTCTCTAAGTCTTGACTGGATACAAAACATCTAATTCTGGCAATATTTTTTAGATTATAGTAGGCTGATTTAGTTATTGCTTTGATGTGACTACTGAATCTAAGGTCTGACTCCAAAATGACACCAAGATTTCTTCCTTGGGGTCAAGGTATGTATTCACCTTTGGAATTTCACCTTTGTTGCCAAATAAGGAAGTTTTGGCACATCCAACTGTTAATTTCATCAGTACACTGGCACAGGGGGTCTATGGGGCTGTAGTCATTTGGCGATAGGGCTAGATAGATCTGGGTATCGTCTGCATAGCTATGGTATGCAGTTTGTTTCTTTTTCATAATTTGGCCTAGTGGGAGCATATACAGATTGAACAACAGATGACAGTGTATGTCCTTCAGCCCAATACAGCAAGAGTGAGGAGCCAGCTCGTTTTTTTTTTTGTTTTTTTTTAATGATGGCTGCCTCGGTGTGGAGCTCCTCAGTTCTTTTGTTGTTTTTGTTTGTTTGTCCTGTGTTTAGTAATCTTTTTCCAGTCAGTTTTAACAGAGACTGGAAAACTGCTGAACATTCGACAACATGTACCAGACAATCTTTTCCCGGTTTTCGAATATTCAGACGTTTTGCTAGACATTTTAGTTGGAGGTGCAGCTCTGCTGTTCAAGAGGCGCAGGCGAGGGAGGCGAGCCGGTGTGCTGGTCAAACTCCGTCGGCACGGATTTCGAACAGCGCTGCCGAATATTCACTTAGCGAATCTCCGCTCTCTTCCTAACAAAATGGATGAACTACATCTCCTCACCCCCACAAACAAGGACTTTTCAACCTCTGCTGCCTTGTGCTTCACAGAAAACTGGCTGAGTGAAGCCATTCCGGACAGCGCATTACATCTGCCAGGCTTCCAGCTGTTCAGAGCGGATCACATCGCGGAGTTAACGGGGAAAACGAGAGGCGGTGGA
Source organism: Myxocyprinus asiaticus (assembly GCF_019703515.2). NCBI lineage: Eukaryota > Metazoa > Chordata > Actinopteri > Cypriniformes > Catostomidae > Myxocyprinus > Myxocyprinus asiaticus. The sequence goes on along the minus strand of NC_059378.1, from coordinate 20,531,982 downwards.
ACATGCTTTTATATCAATGAAAGTTGGTGTACAGATGTAACAACGTTAAAGAGGATGTGCTGTCCTAATTTGGAAGCGCTCTTTATTAACTGTAAGCCTTTCTACTCGCCGCATGAGTTTTCCTCGTTTATTCTGGTGAGTGTGTATATCGCACCAAACGCGTGTTTGAACACAGCGCTGCAACAGCTGGCTGATCAAATCACAGACATGGAACAACAATACCCGGACTCAGTTATTATTATTCTTGGGGATTTTAACAAAGCAAATCTCACACGTGAACTGCCCAAATACAAACAGCACATCACATGCCCCACCAGAGACAGGAACATACTGGATCATTGTTACACAACAATAAAGAATGCATATCGCTCTGTCCCTAGAGCAGCTTTGGGACTCTCTGATCACTGTCTGGTTCATCTTCTTCCAACCTACAGGCAGAAATTAAAATCAACCAAGCCAGTAGTAAGAACTGTAAAGAGATGGACCAATGAAGCAGAGCGGGAACTACAAGCCTGCTTCGATTGCATGGATTGGAATGTTTCTGAGGCTGCAGCCACAGACCTGGACGAGCTCACAGATACTGTTACATCATATATCAGTTTCAGTGAGGATATGTGCATTCCTACTAGGACTTATTTAAAGTTCAACAATGACAAACCGTGGTTTACAGCAGAGCTCAGGTAGCTTCGTCAGGCCAAAGAGGATGCTTACAGGGGTGGGGATAAAGTCTTGTACAATCAGGCCAGGAACACACTGAACAAGGAAATCAGAGTGGCTAAAAGAATATACTCTGAGAAGCTGAAAAACAAGTTTTCAGCTAATGACCCTGCATAAGTGTGGAGTGGCATGAAACAACTCACAAATTACAGGACTCCTACCCCCAACCCTGTAGGGAACCAACAAATTGCTGACGACCTGAATGTGTTCTACTGCAGATTTGAAAGGCCCAATCTCACACCCCACACCCAGTCTGACCTTCACTTCACACAAACACCAACACCTCCTGCAACCCCCCTCCTGCTACTCAACCTGCACTTAAGATCTGTGAAGATGATGTGAGCCACGTCTTTCAGAAACAAAAGACGAGGAAGGCTTCAGGCCCAGATGGCATCTTGCCAGCGTGTCTTCGATCCTGTGCTAACCAGCTGGCTACCATCTTCACACAGATCTTCAATAGATCACTGGAGCAGTGTGAAGTCCCATGCTGCTTCAAACGCTCAATCATTATTCCTGTCCAAAAGAAACCAAAAATCACAGGACTTAATGACTACAGACCTGTCGCCCTGACGTCTGTGGTCATGAAATCATTTGAAAGACTGGTGTTAGCCCACCTGAAGGACATCACTGGACCCTTTCTAGATCCCCTTGAATTTGCTTATCGAGCAAACAAGTCTGTGGATGATGCAGTCAACATAGGATTGCATCATATCCTGCAACATCTGGACAGACCAGGGACATTTGCAAGGATCCTTTTTGTGGACTTCAGTTCGGCTTTCAACACCATCATCCCAGCTATACTCCAGAATAAATTACACCAACTCTCTGTTCCCATGTCTATCTGTCAGTGGATTACCAGCTTTCTGATGGACAGGCAGCAGTTTGTGAGACGGGAAACTCACTTCTAGCACCTGTACAATCAGCACTGGTGCCCCCCAGGGATGTGTGCTCTCCCCACTACTCTTCTTCCTCTACACCAATCACTGCATCGCCAAGGACCCCTCTGTCAAGCTCCTGAAGTTTGCAGACGACACCACTGTCATCGGCCTCATCCGAGATGACGATGAGTCTGCATACAGAAGGGAGGTTGAACAGCTGGCTGTCTGGTGCAGTCAAAACAACCTTGAGCTGAACACACTCAAAACAGTGGAGATCATTGTGGACTTTAGGAGAAACACCCCAACACTGACCCCCTCTCCATTCTAAACGGCACTGTGGCAGCAGTGGAGTCATTCAGGTTCCTGGGCACTACCATCTCTCAGGACCTGAAGTGGGAGACCCACATTGACTCCATTATGAAAAAGGCCCAGCAGAGGTTGTACTTCCTTCACCAGCTGAGGAAATTCAACCTGCCACAGGCGCTGCTGATACAGTTTTACTCAGCAGTCACTGAGTCTGTCCTCTGCACTTCAACAACTGTCTGGTTTGGTTCAGCTACGAAATCAGACAACAGAAGACTACAAAGGACAGTTTGGACTGCTGAGAAGATTATTGGTTGCCCTCTGGACCCCACTCACCCTGCCCACTACCTTTTTGAACTGTTGCCTTCTGGCCGACGCTTCAGAGCTCTGAGCACCAGAACCGTCAGGCACAGGAACAGTTTTTTTCCCTCAGGCTATCCATCTCATGAACAGTTAAACTGCCCCATTGAGCAACAACGATGTGCAATACACAGTTTAGTCTTTCTTATATTTATCCAACACATCCAACCTCTTCTGCCATTTCATTCCTCTGAGAAAGAAAACAAAACATTTGCACTGTACATAACAGATTGTATTTGCACTGTACATAACAGATTGTATTAGATTTGCACTACCCATGTGTACAGGTGCATCTCAATAAATTAGAATGTCGTGGAAAAGTTAATTTATTTCAGTAATTCAACTCAAATTGTGAAACTCATGTATTAAATAAATTCAATGCACACAGACTGAAGTAGTTTAAGTCTTTGGTTCTTTTAATTGTGATGATTTTGGCTCACATTTAACAAAAACCCACCAATTCACTATCTCAAAAAATTAGAATATGGTGACATGCCAATCAGCTAATCAACTCAAAACACCTACAAAGGTTTCCTGAGCCTTCAAAATGGTCTCTCAGTTTGGTTCACTAGGCTACACAATCATGGGGAAGACTGCTGATCTGACAGTTGTCCAGAAGACAATCATTGACACCCTTCACAAGGAGGGTAAGCCACAAACATTCATTGCCAAAGAAGCTGGTTGTTCACAGAGTGCTGTATCCAAGCATGTTAACAGAAAGTTGAATGGAAGGAAAAAGTGTGGAAGAAAAAGATGCACAACCAACCGAGAGAACCGCAGCCTTATGATTGTCAAGCAAAATCGATTCAAGAATTTGGGTGAACTTCACAAGGAATGGACTGAGGCTGGGGTCAAGGCATCAAGAGCCACCACACACAGACATGTCAAGGAATTTGGCTACAGTTGTCGTATTCCTCTTGTTAAGCCACTCCTGAACCACAGACAATGTCAGAGGCGTCTTACCTGGGCTAAGGAGAAGAAGAACTGGACTGTTGCCCAGTGGTCCAAAGTCCTCTTTTTAGATGAGAGTAAGTTTTGTATTTCATTTGGAAACCAAGGTCCTAGAGTCTGGAGGAAGGGTGGAGAAGCTCATAGCCCAAGTTACTTGAAGTCCAGTGTTAAGTTTCCACAGTCTGTGATGATTTGGGGTGCAATGTCATCTGCTGGTGTTGGTCCATTGTGTTTTTTGAAAACCAAAGTCACTGCACCCGTTTACCAAGACATTTTGGAGCACTTCATGCTTCCTTCTGCTGACCAGCTTTTTAAAGATGCTGATTTCATTTTCCAGCAGGATTTGGCACCTGCCCACACTGCCAAAAGCACCAAAAGTTGGTTAAATGACCATGGTGTTGGTGTGCTTGACTGGCCAGCAAACTCACCAGACCTGAACCCCATAGAGAATCTATGGGGTATTGTCAAGAGGAAAATGAGAAACAAGAGACCAAAAAATGCAGATGAGCTGAAGGCCACTGTCAAAGAAACCTGGGCTTCCATACCACCTCAGCAGTGCCACAAACTGATCACCTCCATGCCACGCCGAACTGAGGCAGTAATTAAAGCAAAAGGAGCCCCTAACAAGTATTGAGTACATATACAGTAAATGAACATACTTTCCAGAAGGCCAACAATTCACTAAAAATATTTTTTTTATTGGTCTTATGATGTATTCTAATTTTTTGAGATAGTGAATTGGTGGGTTTTTGTTAAATGTGAGCCAAAATCATCACAATTAAAAGAACCAAAGACTTAAACTACTTCAGTCTGTGTGCACTGAATTTATTTAATACACGAGTTTCACAATTTGAGTTGAATTACTGAAATAAATGAACTTTTCCACGACATTCTAATTTATTGAGATGCACCTGTATATGTGTATGTATGTATGTGTGTGTCTGTACGTATGTGTATAATTAGTTTTATTTTTTATTTTTTATTATTATCTATGTCTTGCTGCTGTTTTTGTATTGTTTTTGTATTGTTGTACACTGGAAGCTCCTGTCACCAAAACAAATTCCGTGTATGTGTAAGCATACTTGGCAATAATGCTGATTCTGATTCTGATTTTGTCAGCATCATGCTTTGGTCTAATATCTGTTCCCTAGCAACAGCCTCAGCACACGCCTGCCTTTAAATCTCAAGAGCCGTCTAATGAAATACTAGCCTCAACACTCTGGGTTATTGGGTTATAATGCTGGGTTATTTTTTTCAACTCATATGCTGGGTTGGGCCTGTTGGGTCATTTTATTGGATTATTTTTTTCTCTGTAGTTTTGTGTAACCCAGCCGCTGGGTCATTTTCACTAACTACGTTTCCATCCAAGGGTTTTTTTGCGACAAAAGGTGTAACGCATCAAAAAGTTTACCGATGTAGCTGATGGAAATGCAAATTATCGCTAAAATTTCACAAGTGTCGATATAATATTTTTCCGTGTAACTCTAGCGCATAAACTTTATGTCGATACGCCGATATGTTGCGAAAAACTGGTTTGGAAACACTTTTTGTCAAGGAAATTGGCATTAACGCAAAAATTTTGTGTCAAATGACAGATTTTACCCCAATCGTTAGCCTATTGTTAATCATGACGACAAGGTATACATCCCTGAAAGCCAATTTATTGTACGTGAAGCATTACTCGCACTGTTATTGATTGGTCTTAACGGCATACCTGCACAGATCCAATGCTGCAAACATATCTGCATCATGACACTTCCAGGAGTGCCAACACAAATATCTCGTATCATGCACCTGTCATCAACAAGTGCACGGAGAACAAATGAATGGCCACTGTAGATGACTCACTAATTTGTTAAACAGAATTTGTTAAGTTGTATTGATAGTTCATGTATTTTATTTCTGCATTTAATTATTTTGGAAGACTTTTATTTTGATCCGTCTATTTATTCAAGTTGCTTTTTCCACACCATTCAAAATAATAGACGGCAGTCATGGAATTAGCCCACAATACCAAAAACATATATTTCTGTGCACAAAGATATTTTAAATTAATAATAAATACACAATACTAGGAGAAAAGCATCACTGTGCTTTTTGGAACACTAACATAGCCCAATTCTATACAATTATTGTTTAGCTTACTTTTGAAAAAATGCCAGCAAAATTCCATGTATTAAATTAAATAAATTACAAAATGAAAAGATAATATTGTTAGGCCTATATACTTGCCTTTTCTTTACACAAACTTAAATTAGCCTTACCCTGTTCTGTAGACGAGAAAAGTTGGCTGAATGACATTCTCAGAATGTTCTGCACTTTTTTTCAAGACTATCAAAACTATCAAAACTATTTGTCCAATGCTGAGTTCACCCTCAGAAAAACTAGCTTTTGAGAATTTTAAAACTTATTTTAAAATCTAACATTTAAAATAATTTAAATCTAACCTGCTTTAACTAAGATCGCATTTGCTGAGCTTCTTCAGAAAATGTCAATTGCATTATGACACTCAAAATAATTTTAGATAATAATCAATTTCTATTGGTGCTGATCAATGCTTAGATTAGATGATTGTTCAAAATAGCCTATTGAATATCAGGAATGTATCATATATGTAAACCCTGATATTACACTGCATCAATTTTGCTTTAATAGCTGTGCACACAGCATATAAACATTGATGGATGGTCCTTATACTAAGACCAAAAGTTTCCCCCACTACTTGTTGCAGGTTGCCAGCTTGAACAGGGCCATGATGATTCGCTTTCGATGATTCGCTTTCGCTTTTGGAACCGGTGGCAACCTGCAATATGCGCAACATCAGGGCCAATATTACAGTCCTATCAGAAGGGCAACAACTCCCTTTTGATTGCAATTCCTCGACTTCTGGTTGCATTTATTTGTGAAATGACAGTAAGCTGGCTAATTTCAATGAATTGTCTCAATGCTCTCCCCATTTTACCAAAACTTCGGGGGAAGAAACATTAGGGACATCTGGGAGGCGAAAGGTACACAATTAGCGATATACACACATTTCTGTATGGAAACAGCAAATAAACCAAAATTTATGCAACAAAGTGTTTTTTTTTTTTAAGCATGACGTCATCACACACACCATTTTTATCGATAAAAGGCCATTTGAATGGAAACATGCAGAAGACCTCAAATTTCGCAAACATTATTTTTACGCATTTTCACTTTGTCGATTACAAAACAGTACGAAAAGTGGATGGAAACTAGGTTACTGACACCTTGTTCGCAGTAGCACCATCTTTGATTTTTAATGGGAATGACAATGAGGCTGTGAGGGATAGACTTGCCATCTTTTCAATGGTATGAGTGGTATCAAGCTGTATAAAGCTCTTAGATCACATCTGATTTTCCTCAACTCATGTTGTCTGGAGTTCTTTGTATACTGAATGCTCTTGGACAGATATTGTATCAATGTTTTGTCCGTGGAATGATCCAAAAACACTTTAAACTGCAGTACAGCCCATTGAAGAGATGGTAAATCTATCCCTCACAGCCTCCTTGTCATTCCCATTAAAAATCAAAGATGGTGGTGACGCCATGCGAGGATCGGACGTGTGAACTGCGAGCTCTGCACACATTGCTAGTTTTAATACTTTTTATGACATAAACCGGTGAGATTCGATACACTCTGTTCCATAACTGTTCTAGGGGGACAATATGTCAAAGAATTCAAAATCCTCAGGCTCTGGAGACATTAAAAGACACTTATGTGCTCAAGCTGACACCCCCGAGCAGGCCGTGAGCCAGGGAGTCGATTTAGTCGGAGAGATGCGGGAAATGCGGCGAGAGATGCTGAACATGTCGGCAATGCTGATGAAGGTCGTTGCTGACTTGAAGGATCTTGCTGTGATACGTAGATTGGTCACTGCCATGGAGGCGAAGTTCTCTGATGTGGTTACAAGAGTGGGGGATGTCGAGCAACAGATCGATTATCTGGAGTCATCAGAGAGGGAAATATCTGCTAATCCACTAGTGACCAAGGTGGATTTGGAGCATGTCTGGGAGAAGTTGGAGGACATGGAGAACCGTAGCCGGTGGTATAATATTTGTATTGTTGGAATCCCTGAGGGAGCAGAGGGACAGGGTATGGTGAAATTCCTGGATGGGCTCTTTTCGAATCTGCTCGACATAGCAGGCCATAAGCTGGAAATCGAGCGAGCTCACAGGGTTTCTACTCGTCGATCCGCAGTGGGAGACAGGCCCCGATCAATTCTGGCCAAATTTCTGAGATCATCCAATAAAGATCTTGTGTTTTTATTGTGAGGTGAGGAGTAAAGGAAGGCTTTCTTGGAAGAACCACAGCATTTTCTTGTTCCCAGACTTTGTGAATTCGACAAGAGAGAAACATGATCGATTCAAGGAATGCAAGAAACTTTTACACCAATGGAAGATCACTTTTGCACTGATATTCCCTGACAAATTGAGAATAGATGCTAAGGATGGCCGTAAAACATTCACATGCCCACAGCAGGCGATGTCCTTAATAAAGTCAATGGAGTGAACAAGTCATCTCATTGTACTCACGTTGCAGCCGAGTGGACCGACTCACTGAACATTCGCTTGACTGTTTAAAGCTTCTGCGCACTTTTTTTTGTGCTGGTTCCGCCTAGCGGCTGGAGTTTATTTTGTAGATTGGCACACCTTCGGGACAGTTTTGTGGATGAATCTACATGCTCTTTGTGCTTATTACTCCTGTTGGCTGGGGTTTGTTTTGTGGAGTATTTCTTGCAAAGACATTGGAGTGATTAAGTCATTTGTTTGCACTCATGTTGCAGCCGAGTGGACCGGCTCACCGAACGTTCATTTGACTGTTTGAAGAATCTGCACGTTCTTTTTGTGCTGGTTCCACCTAGCGGCTGGAGTTTAATTTGTAGAGTGTCACACCTTCAGGACAGATTTATGGATGAAGCTACATGCTCTTTGTGCTTATTCTGTCTATTGGCTGGAGTTTGTTTTATAGATTATCTCTTGCTGTTTAATTCTGTCTCACAAAATTTGTATAGAAACACCAGACTTGAGCAATCCGACAGCAAAGTTGTCATGGGGGTTCTCGTAGGCGTACATGGACTGTTTGAGTTTGGAGGGATGGGCGCCAGTAGGCTCTGTTGTGTGCGGGGTTAATGCGCATGTTTTTCTTTTTTTTTTTGTACTGGGGGATGTTCGAGTTTTGATGGGTGTTGGAATGTGGCCTTTATAATCTTGTTTTTGACACACAATCTATTTTTTTTATATGTCAAAATGTCAAATGTTAATATGAGTGGACTGTCTCTCTCCACTTGGCATGTGAATGGGTTGGGCCACCCCATAAAAAGAAGGAAGGATATTTCTCTTCTTAAGTGTAAGAAATATGATTCTTCAGTTTCTTCAAGAAATGCATCTTTCTCCACAGGAAGCTGACAAATTTGGAAAGATATGGGGTAGGCATTTTTTTTATAGTGCTGGCTCAAGTAAGAGCAGGGGAGTCATTATGCTGATAAGTAAACATCTACAATTCAAATGTTTCAAACAGAGCAAAGATAAATTAGGAATTATTGTTTTTGCTGAAATTCAGGGACAACGTCTTATTTTGGCTAATATTTATGCACCTAACATTGATGATCAGGACTTTTTTATAGATCTTGAATATATATATCATGATATAATATTGGAAGGAGACTTTAATCTTTTGATGGACTCAGTCCTTGATCATAGTGAAGCAAAAGTGTGCAAGCCCCCTAGAGCGACATTGACGCTTCACAGTATGTGTAAAAATCTTGGTCTTACAGATTTGGAGACTTTTCAACCCATCTGGTAGTGACTATACATTTTTTTCATCAGTCCATAAGATTTACTCTGGAATAGATTTTTTTATATATATATATATATATATATCTAAGTCCCTCATTTCATCTGTGGTTGATTGCTCAGTCGGAAACATTTTAGTCTCAGATCACGCCCTGGTGTGTTTAGAGGTGTTGCCACATATGGAGAAAAAGAAATCATATAGTTGGCACTTTAATGTATCCCTTTTGCAAAATCCTGAATTCCAACATATGCTAAAGGCTGAAATCAATGTCTGTATGGAGACCAACTGGTCCTCAGTATCCTCTGTGGGCGTGGCTTGGGAGACACTTAAAAAAATCCAAAGCACAAGAACTTGTGGAATTGGAAGGGAATATTACAAGTGCCAAGGCAGAGCTGAAGCGCCGAATGTCGTCTAATGGCCTCAGGGAATTGACCCGATTGAAATACAGATATAATACTATTTTGTCATGGAAGGTGGAGTTTTGGCTATTCAGGGCAAAACAGTCATACTTTGAGTCGGGGGACAAAGCAGGGAAACTCCTGGCTAGATATATAAAACAGAGAGAGTCTTTTTCTACCATTCCCTCAGTGAAATCTGCTGGTGGTGAAATATTTACCTCGACCATTGATATTAATAATGCTTTTAAAGAATTCTATCTTGATCTCTATAGTTCTACGTCTTCGTCTACTGATGAGGATTATTATATTATATAGAACTTCCTAAACTGACGACTGAGCAAAAAAATTATCTTGATTCTGAGATAAACTTGGAGGAGCTTGGCGAGATAATTAAGGCCTTGCCTACAGGCGAGATGGCTTTGCCACTGTATTTTTTAGATCTTATGCTACAGAACTGGCTCCACTTTTGCTAGAAGTTTATACGGAATCATTAAAGAATGGAAAGCTTCCGCCAACCATGACACAAGCAGTCTGATTCTTAAAAATGACAAAGATCCAAGCGAGTTTTAGAGTACCGTCCAATTTCCCTGATCCAGCTAGACGTTAAAATATTATCAAAAATTTTGGCTAACCGATTAAGTAAAGTTATGACATTTCTTATACATATAGATCAGGTGGGGTTTATTCTGGGCCATAGCTCTTTTGATAACATCTGGCGTTTCATCAGTATCATGTGATCAGTGGCGAATGATCAAACTCCAGTCGCTGCCATCTCACTTGAAGCCGAAAAGGCATTTGATATGGTAGAATGGGATTATCTTTTTAAGATTTTGGAAATGTACGGGTTCGGGAATGCTTTTATTGGATGGATTAAGTTACTTTATAGACACCCAGTAGCGGCGGTACAAACAAATGGATTAATTTCTGATTATTTTACTCTGGACAGAGGCACCTGGCAGGGTTGCCCTCTTTCCCCATTATTGTTCTGTCTTGCCCTGGAACCATTAGCAGCCGCGATAAGAAAGGTGGATGATTTTCCAGGGGTGATGGCGGGAGGTGTGGCGCATAAGATTTTGCTTTACGCAGATGATATTTTATTATTTGTCTCTGACCCTACTAGATCTATGCCTTGCATCCACAGAATTATTCATTCCTTTTCTAAATTCTCAGGATACAGAGTTAATTGTCTAAATCCGAAGCTTTGTCTCTGACAGCATACTGCCTGGTAACGGCTTTTCATCCAGGTGCCTTCTAGTGGCCCAAACAGGGCATTAAGTATTTGGGTATTTTATTCCCACAAATTTGTGTGATTTAGTTAGAGTTAATTTTGACCCTTTAATAAAAAGTTTTTCAAGCGATGTGGGCAGGTGGGCTTCATTACATTTATCTATGATTGGGAAGGTTAATGTTATTAAAATGAATTGTATTCCAAAATTCAACTACCTGCTACAATCTCTCCCTATAGATGTCCCCCTCTCTTACTTCAAGCAGTTTGATTGCATAGCTAAGTCCTTCATTTGGAATGGTAAAAGCCCCAGATTACATTGCAGTAAATTGCATAGGCCAATTAACAAAGGTGGGCTAGGCCTATCCAAGATTTTGTTTTATTATTATGCATTTGGTCTCAGATATTTGGCTCATTGGTCACTTCCACCTGAGAGAGCCCCTCCCTAGTTTTGTATTGAACAGGAAGTTCTTGCCCCTATTTCGCCATTGCAAAGCCTTTCTATCAAACTAACCGGAGATGTTAAGTTACACCCCATTATATCGCATTTGCACGTGGTTTGGACAAAAGTGTCCAGAGTGTTTAATTTGGACATTTATTTAAATGTTGCTCTGAGCATATGGCTGAACCCAAAGTTTTGTATTAATAAGTCCCCTTTCTGCTGGACAGAGTGGATTGTGAGGGAGGTTAATACGCTCGGTGACCTATATGAGAGTGGAGTGTTGAGATCCTTTGAAAATAAGGTTCAAAATTTTGGGATTCCCAGGTCTCAATCTTTTAGGTATTTACAGCTGCGCCACCTGCTTTGTACTATTTTTGGGAGTAGCATACACCCCTCTAAAGCGGCAGATACTCTGGGAGTGGTGATTACTGCTTTTGGAAAAGGTCATGAGGCATCAGTGTATAACGCCCTGCTAAGTCTGGGGGAGAGGGGGGAGGGTTTTAGTTTCATATAATGTGATTCCACATTTTCTGTTATGTCTGTTTGGCATGTTGAATGGAATCAATAAAAATAGTTAATAACCAAAAAAATCAAAGATGGCACTAGCGTGAATAAGGTTTATACACCTCTCCCCCCACCCTGATGCGACAACCCAGCAGTGGCGTCAGAACAACCCAGCTGATGAGTTACCTGACGCGGGCTCTTTGGATCATCTTCAGGAGAAAGTGGTTCTCGGCGTGGACAAATTGGAGGATTTATTTGGTGAAATAAGGTTTGTGTCAGTGTTTTTATCTATTATATCATTACTGTACACCAGAAAATGCAAAGATACCATTCCATAATCAGAACTGGATTGCTCATATTACATCAACTCCTTTTGGCGAAATTTACCTTTTCGAATCCAAAATATATCAACGACATGATTCATTTAGTTCATACACTATATCACCCTGTCTACACTGGAAACGAGTGGTGTGTCGCTGATACAAAGGCCGTTTCACAACACTCACGTCACGTGCTTCAACACACCGCTCAACGGAAGACCATGCGGGGCTTCATCCAAGTTCAACACATGAAAAGCATTGGTGTGCATGGTAAACACTGAAAACATATTTGAGTTTAGAGTAGAAAAAGTCAGGGGAAAAAAATAAGGTAACTATTAATTAATAAATAAATATAAGCCATCGAATCAAAGTCTGAGTTTTTCTTTGTACTTCAGAACCATCACCAGTGAGTCGAACACTTGTGTGAACAATCACAAACTTATGCAAACTTCGACCAGTTATTGCACAAAAATTACATTTATTAATCATGCTTCCAGTATTCCGATGACTGTTGGATTGCTAACATTATGGGTTGATTCTTTCTTTAACCTTTTTGGTAGCCCAGCATTCCTGTAAAAATGAACCAACATTTGGGTTGAACAAATAACCCATTTGCTGGGTTAAAATGAACAACACAACTTGCTGGGTTAGTTTAGCCCAACATGTGTTCTGTCCCATATTTAAACAGCGGCTGGCTAAAAACAACCCAATTTGGGTTATTTTTAACCCAGCATTTTTTAGAGTGAAGACTGGACATCCTATCTGGTATAGAGCTATTGTGTCTTTCACATTGTGTGTAGTGTATTTTTAACATGTATTTTAAATAATATGATACAAGCTTGTAGATGATAAAGCCCATTGGTTGAAGAACATGATTCAAGTGATTAAGTCATAATTGGCATTATGAATGCAAATATTTACCAGGCTTAGAGGGTTTATTGCTGGGAAATGAATTAGCCGTGGCGACTATTGGCAGCATGTTGTCAAATGACCGCTAGCCTTATATCTTTCTAGGAAATCAGAAGCTATTTATATAGTGAAGGCTAAAGGTGCCAATATACTTCTAGTGAAATCGAATAACAAAGGTTTGTGACATCATTTCAAATAAATATGACCAAAGAGAAGGTGTTTTTGAGTTTGTTCGGTGGTTCTAAACAGCTCACCAGCGCAAACTCTCACAAAAACGTTGAACTGGTGGTTAAGTAAACATGAAACATGAAAACATTGGCGTACAGAGTTGCCGAGCTGGTGTAAACTTAACTACACCTGTACGATCATTCGCATAGAGACATTTTCCAAGAACATGTCATGTAATTTTTTTAATTAGTCTACATACAAAAGGAACAAAATCTCCTCAAATACTCTTAAATCACAATTCACTCTGTCTGATATGTTGCTTCCGTCATGTGTTGTCTGCAGCCGAAAGCCATTTACACTTCTGCCCAAAGTAAGATATGCCTCTAATCATTATTCTTTTGTCTGTATTCTGCTCATCGGCACCCTTCACTTTCAGTCTAGCACCCTTTTAAACACCCATCTTTGCAGGATTATCAGTGTCATCACAAAATACAAAAACAGAGGGTAATCAGTGCATGTTATGGCTGCTTATAGAGTGTTAGCACATTAGCAGTGTCTGTATGTATACAGCTGCTCAACTTTTTCAAACTTCTTTGTAGCTCTGAGCAAAGAAGAACTTTGCCAAGAGGGTATTGAAGCTTTTAATGCTTCAACTTTTGAACAATGAATCCCTTTACACATGAAGTTGAAAAATGGATATTAGAATGAAATGACAAGCTTTCAGTTGCATTTGTCAAGTCCAAATCAATCCTTCTGCAAATTGTGAGAAGAGCACTTAATTCCATTTTGGTAACTCTGGAATATATTGTTGGTTAGTGGCAGACCAATATAGAGGTCAGGCAGATATAATCAGAAATATTTAGACATTCTGAGATATCTGTATCGGCAATTAAAGAGGTCTGCTCGGCCAATTCAACAGTAGCTTCTCCATATGTCAGTTCCAAAATCTACAGACAGGCTTGTCAATCGATAATGCTCATTTTCTGTTTTCTAATACTGTTTTGTGAATTTTGTGCTAATATTATAGAAATTTGTATTATATTGGAATTACATACATCTGCATTTTAAAGCTTTCAGTGCTATTTGCAGAAAATCTTCCCCTCAGTCACAGCCCTAGAGTATAATCAAATTTGGCTATAGTGCCAAGAGTGCAGTCAGTGATTATCAGTAAATAAAAACGTAAATTTCAGCCTGTTTCTCTCACAAAGCTATTGTATTGCTTCAGAAGATTTGAAATATAGTGCAAGAGTACTACATTTATGGTGTTTTGTTTTTTTTTTACATTTTTGAAGCTTGACAGTGTAAACTCAATGAGCAGTTTATTAGGAACTCTATGTTCCTAATAAAGCGCCTGACGTGGTCTTCTGCCACCTTAAGGTTCGACATGTTATGCATTCTGAGATGCTCTTCTGCTCATTACAATTGTATCTGAGTTACCATAGCCTTTCTGCCAGCTCGAACCAGTCTGGCCATTCTCCGTTGACCTCTCTCATCAACAAAGCATTTCCATCAGCAGAACTGCCGCTCACTGGATGTTTTTTGTTTTTGGCACCATTCTGAGTAAACACTAGATACTGTTGTGTGTGAAAATCCCAGGAGATCAGCAGTTACAGAAAACTCAAACCAGCGCGTCTGGCACCAACAATCATGCCATGGTCGAAATCACTGAAATCACATGTTTTCCCAGTTCTGATGGTTGATTTGAACAATAACTGAATCTCCTGACCCGTATCTGAATGATTTTATTCACTGCACTGCTGCCACACAATTGGCTGATTAGATAATCATATAAATAAGTAGGTGTACAGTTGTTACCAATAAAGTGTTCAATGAGTGTATATCCCCATTCACTTTCATTGAAAAAAAAGCAGCATGAAAATTTTCCTTTTGTGTTACATGGAAGACAGAAAGTCATGCAGGTTTAAAACATCACACGGTTGAGTAAATGATAACAGAATTTTCATTTTTGGTTGTGATATTCCTTTAATTATCAGTTTCCACCATCGGCAAACCATCAGTCAACCACTATTTTTGCTATTATCAAAACAATAAACAAAATGTCCCTCCTCAGTTTCCTAGCTGTACAGTTCTTTACATTTACTGGACAGAAAGAATCCTACCTGTGAAAGTGTCTCTGACTGAACGAGACACCAGGTTCCAGATGAGCCAAATCTAGGATCTTCACAGGGTTCTTAAAGTGGGTCTCTGAGTTCAGAGCACAGAAGGTGCTGAAGTAATGGGTCTCTAATAGCAGGTCAGTAGCCTCTTGCATTGCACTGATATTCAGTCTCCTGTAATGGATCAGAATCAAATTCTGTTTATACATGGTATACTCTGTTTATCTAGTTCATAGAACGGCTTGATAAACGAGTCATTAGAGAATGTTGTGTGGTGCAGTCAACAGTTCCTTAACACTGCATTTTATTACTTTACAAAATGAGCTTCTCTGCTGACAGTAGAGCTAGACATTGTAGTTAAAACAAACACACACAATATTTTTCAACTTTTTGATGATATTCAACATATCAGTGATCACTTAGTGTGACATGTTCACCGACAGCTGATGCAATGAATCTTAGCCTCTGACGAGCCCTTGATCGATTAAGCTTTTCAATCTTCGATTAATCAATTTCAGCACAAATGTGTTTAGTAATCATGCATTCAGTAATCGTGCCAGGAAATAGAGAGAAGACAATCTGCTGTATACAGTCATCCGCCACTAGAGGCTGCATGCTACGTCTTGTCAGCAACACAGAATCAGAAAACAGATGTGCATCCATCACTTCCTTCACTTCATTTCTCTATAGATGAACTTTACGTTTACTGCATAAACTGTGATAGTGTTAAAGTATAAAATGATAACAAGCATTGTTGATCCGCCAGTCTCCCTGTATTATCCATTACATTTGAATGAACTCGAATCTGTATCTTCTATACAAGATATTATTAACAGTAATATATTATCAGTAAATTTTACAATTCACAAATTTCTAAACAAAGCCTGAATGTATTAAAAATAAAATGAACTCAAAATTTTTGAAGAGGAAAATACCAATTCTCGCATTTCTTAAGTGTATTTATTTAAATATTTAAGCAGTAAGCTACATGCACATATAGTACTTTGGTTTCATGTTTTCACATGTCCTTCAAAAGAAAGGATTTTTTCTTCAAATGTTGACGTTTTCAAGTGTGTATTAGAGCGTTTGGTCTGTCAAAAATCAAATTTTGCATAAATAAAGCTTTCAATGAACAAAAATATGTCTCATATTTTTTTTAGTTTCAAGCTGTTCACCATGTAGAGTTTATTTAAAAAAAAAAAAAATAGATTTTCATTAATTACCTTTAACGATTGATGAAATGAATGACAATTTGACAATTGATCAAATTCAAATTGCGATATGGCCAAATGTGATTATTAACCTGCAAAGGGATGCCATATAAATAGCCTAAATACGAGAAATGAAGGAGAATTGCTGCTCTGCTCTCTCTTTTACTACACACATACTCAGAGAGAAACAGAGAGAGAGAGAGAGAGAGAGAGAGAGAGAGAGAGAGAGAGAGAGCGCATGATGCTCATGATACAGTGTTTTCAGCATATGAGCAGCTGTGAACACTCGACACAAATTCCTTTCCGGTACTGCTCTGAGAGTTCAGTTTGTGAGCATTTCAAACCACCTTATCAAAGCTTATTTCAGCTTACAGTTTAAACTACCATCAAATACACACAGGAACTCAAAGGTCTTCACTTAGCTTTCCACCAAAATTAAAGCTTGATTCAACCGGATGTATGAAATTGAAGGCAAAACGACAGAAATGACTACTATACAGAAAAAAGTAATATTCAATGTATTAGTAGTAGTAATACTAATATCAACAATTTAACATTAAATTAAAATAAAATATTATTAAACAGTATTATTTATATTAATAATAATAAATAATAATAATAATCATATTAATAATTATTATTTTTATATTTAAGGAATATCACATAAGCAAATATTTACTGAATATCAGCATGCTGTGATATAGACGTAGCAGCCTTGTGCTATCATAGATTTTTTCATTAATGTTTTCATTCATACTATGAAACTCTGTTGTGTGTAGCACTTTATTTGACCCAAAATTAGATACCGGTTTAATGGTAAAAATATGATTAAAACATGGTATCCAGAGAAATTGGGAAAAAATCAAGCAGAATTTAGGAACAAATAAAATGGATTTCATAGGGCCCTAATTTAGGAAACTTCATTACTTCATTTAATTTGTCAAAAGGGCTAGATGAGATCAAAATTATCAATTAGAAAACAGATGTTAAAAGGCATACAGGTCAAACAATTTTCAGATGAGCACAACTTACACAAATAAAGTTTGAAAGGAGTTAATCCAATTTATGTCTGGGGAAAGGGAGTTCTTATGAATCAGATGGAAAACCAGATGGAACGTGTGTGTGTGTGTGTGTACTAGACGAGTGTGGGTGTTGTACTGCGTCACTATAAGCCTGCAGCTTATCTTGGCCTACTTTCTCCCCAAAAATGAAGAGAGTGGAGAAAATAGCATTAATGTTCATGCGTCACCCTTGGAGACAAGCCTCACGCTCTAGCGTTCCAAAATCATAGGCTTCAAAAAGATATTTAAGACACACATTGCCATAACAATGCATATGTTCCTCATTCTGCGCTCTTTGGTTTCAATGTTGGCCTAGATAACCAGCAAACATTTGCTTGCCCTTATGGTGTTTCTTGTTTGTGTGTGTTTATAATTCATGTGCAGCTTTTCCCACTGTGAAACAGGGTATGTGTTTGTTCCTATTTCTTTCAGAGAGGATTTCGTTTCTGCTACATGGGCGTAGTGATGTGACTTTACACAGGAGCCTACTGAGCACATGCAGAAGGGGGACTGGCTCCGAAGGGGGGTGGGTGAAACTCACGTGTCTTGTAATGCTCAGCATAGATCACTCTCTGTTATGGGCTTTTCTGTGTGATGCCTGAGACCCAGATCAAAGTGGTACACATATGTCCGTGATATAGCGCGATAGCAAGCGTGGAAATCACTGTGCACACGGTAAACCCTTGTGATTCTGTTTCCAAAAAAACAAAAACAAAGACATTGATTCAAATTAGGTAATGGACTGCCTCATGATGAGTTTTAACTGACCCTTCGTAAAGCTACCGTTGCTTGCTCTGACAAGCTTTGCAGAACTTCCCATAGGAATGAATGGGAGACAGCGTGGTTTTTGATGAAATATTCTCATAAACGAAATGTATAATATTCTTATGTGTGCTTGTAACGTATGCTGAACCTGCTGACAATGATGACAATGACGAAGATGACGTGAAGATGAAGAACCCAAGTGCAGTTTATTTATAAATGTGATAACCAATAACCCTGACTACAAAACAAAACATGAACATGGACTAAACTAGACTAGACTAGACTAGACTTGACTTGACTATGGCTTGACTTGACTACAGCGTACCAAACACATACCATCACATTCAATACTTGACAACTACACAATGGAAAACATGAGGCTTAAATACATGTACATGGGGGAACATAAACCAATGAACAAACAGAACTCATAACAAGCTAATTAAACAATAACCCAACGAAAACATGACACAAGAACATGGAGGGAAAACAGGAATCACATGACAAGGGAAACAAGAACACATGACATGAAACAGGAACTAGAATTTCAAAATAAAAGACATGAATCAACACAATACACATGACATATCCCCCCCACTAAGGGGCGGCTCCCGACGCCCCAACACAAACAAAACACGTAAAACATGACATAAATTCAAAGTTCTTTAGGGAGCGGGGGGGGGTTGTCTTGAGGTGTGGGGCGTGGCATGGCGAGAAAGGGCGAGGGGCATGGGACCAAGGCAAAGTCCGTGGGGGGTGGAGCCATGAGAGGCTCGAGGGGCGGAGCCATGGAAGGCGGAGCCATGAGAAGCTCGAGGGGCGGAGCCATGGAACTTGGTGCCGGGAGAGTAGCCGAAGACTCGAAGGGCCAGGGTGGAGCCGATGGCAGGGAGGACCAAGGCGGTGCTGGAGGCTCAGAGGAGCAAGGCGGAGCTGAGGGATCGGAAGACTGAGGTGGAGCCGGTGGGACTGAGGACCAAGGTGGAGCCGTAGGGAAGGAGGTCCCCGGTGAAACTGACAGATCGGAGGGACGAGGCGCAGCCAGAGGATCGGAGAGCCAAAGCGGAGCCAGGTGACCGACAGACCAAGGAGGAGCCGGAGGGACGAGGGACCCCGGCACAGCCGACAGGCTGAAGGACCGTAGTGGAGCCGAGGGAACACCGAGCTGAGGCAATGTCGAGGGACCGACAGGCCAAGGCGAAGTCCAGGGCTCGGAGGGTCCAGGCGGAGTCGGAGGGCCGAAAGTTCCCCTTGCCTGCTGAGGAGAACTAAGGGTGGGTATAAGGGTGGGAACCATCTCCAGGTCCCACTGCTCAGGTGTGGCTGTGACATGGCATGGAGCAGGCTGAGGCGTTGCTGTGACGTGGCATGGAGCAGGCTGAGGCGTTGCTGTGACGTGGCATGGAGCAGGCTGAGGCGTTGCTGTGACGTGGCATGGAGCAGGCTGAGGCGTTGCTGTGACGTGGCATGGAGCAGGCTGAGGCGCTGCTGTGACGTGGCATGGAGCAGGCTGAGGCGTTGCTGTGACGTGGCATGGAGCAGGCTGAGGCATTGCTGTGACGTGGCATGGAGCAGGCTGAGTCATTGCTGTGAATTGGCATGGAGCAGGCTGAGGCGTTGCTGTGACGTGGCATGGAGCAGGCTGAGGCGTTGCCGTGACGTGGCACTCTGGCACTCTGGCTCGGCGGCGGCCATGTCGTGGACCTCTGGCTCGGCGGCGGCCATGTCGTGGACCTCTGGCTCGGCGGCGGCCATGACGTGGACCTCTGGCTCGGCGGCGGCCATGACGTGGAACTCTGGCTCGGCGGCGGCCATGACGTGGAACTCTGGCTCGGCGGCCATGACGTGGAACTCTGGCTCGGCATCCGCCTCCCCCACAGTGAATGGGGAACCGATGAACCGTAGGGCGAGGTCGATATATTGAGCCAGGCTGAGGGAACTGCGACCGCCAGGCATCAAAAAAGAAATGGACTCATTCAGACCCAATCTAAAACAGTCTTTGAGGGCAACCTCATTAAAGTCCACCTGGCTGGCTAGACCGCAGAAGTCCTCAACATAGTCCTCCAGGGGACGATTCCCCTGACATAGGCGCAGAAGTAAAACTGCTGGGTTCATGGTTGGGTGAAGTATTCTGTAACGATGTTGGCTGCTGACACTGGCAATGACGAAGATGACGTGAAGATGAAGAACCCAAGTGCAGTTTATATATAAATGTGATAACCAATAACCCTGACTACAAAACAAAACATGAACATGGACTAAACTAGACTAGACTAGACTAGACTTGACTTGACTTGACTTGACTTGACTTGACTTGACTATGGCTTGACTTGACTATGACAGTGCTGAAATGAAGAGTGACATTTTAAAGCATATTTGTCTGAAGAAGAAATTGCTAAATTACACAGTAATTTGATTGAAAACTGTGGAGACTGTGAATCAGAATTGAGCCACATTATTATTACAGTCACTTGAAAAGAGAAAAATTTTATTTGATTACAGTTACACACCTGATAACATTAGTATAAGTGAACAGAACTGTTTATAAAGTCTCATAACACGTTCACTATGATGCTGTGAACTGTTTATTTACTATTGCCTTACTAAGACCTGCATCAATAGATAAATAATTTAACGTTAAGTTATAAGCTTTCATTTACCTTGGAGCAAATGTAGGTCTCCTTGCTTATGTTATACATGTTCATCTAGGAATGAGGGCTGACACCGTTTAATCCATAGCATGCTCTTCTCAAGATTTATTTAAAGATTTTTTTAAAAGAAAGAAAAAACATGTTGTGTATCCTCTCTAGGTACCTCGTGTCAAGTGACCCAGCAACAACTTTCTTATATTTTTGGATAATGTCTATACAATTCTGCTTAAAACTACTCAAACACACTCCTAAACTACTCAAACACACTTGGAAAAAGCAAATGCTTGTCAGAGAAACGGCAGATGCTTTTAATGCGAGGCTTAGCGAAGGGTTAGTTGTTTAAAAACTTGCCTACCAATTTCTTATGAAAAAGAAGGTTCAACCTATTTCAGATTAATCAAGACATTAAAGAAAATATTATAACATTGGTTTCCATGTTAGAAAAACATAACGTCACTCAAAATTCAACAACAGCCTTATATCATAACAATCAAATCTGGTAAAAATTTGTGGCCGTTTGAGGACAGAATGTAACGGAATGATAAGGAAATATATCTGAAATATATTAATTTATATCTCAAACACATTACATCATTGAGGGCTTTATTAGGAACACCTGTACGCCTACTTATTCACAGAGTTGGGAGGGTTACTTTTGAAATGTATTCCACTACAGATTACAGAATACATGCTGTAAAATGTAATTTGTAACATATTCCTTTAAATTACTCAAGGTCAGTAACGTATTCTAAATACTTTGGATTACTTCTTCAGCATTGGTAGATTTTTTCACTTGTTTTGACTATAAAAACTCTGCCAGTACAGTAAGATAAAATACAAGTCTAAATGATCTTGTTTTAAGGATTTTTAGATATTTTTACAGGAAAACAATAAAAAAATTATTAACAAAAATATAATTATTATCATTTTTTTTTTTTTTTTTGATAAAAAAAAATATGATCGTGCCTGGTAACATGTGCATGTAAAATGGCTAGAAATAGCATTTTAGCTTTGCATAAAGCTGATAATTTACACAGTTTATATTTCTATTTCTTCTGCTCCAATCTTACTTCAAACTTACTTCTCTGTCTGCTCGTTTGAATGTAAAACTTCATAAGAAAGTGTTTCACCACTGTTCAAATGCACTTTGGATCGCATCATTTATATGTATAAATGTTTTCCATCTGAAAGGACTAAATATTAAATTAAACAAATGACAATAAAATGCAAAGTAATCTCTTCAGTAATAAAATACTTTTTTAATGTAACTGTATTCTAATTACCAAAATAACTGTAATGGAATACAGTTAATTATATTTTGTATTTTAAATATGTAATCCCGTTACATGTATTCCATTACTCCCCAACCCTGCTTATTCATGCGATTATCTAATCAGCCAATCGTGTGGCAGCAGTGTAATGTATAAATCATGCAGATACAGGTCAGAAGCGTCAGTTAATGTTCACATCAGCCATTAGAATGGGGAAATGTGATCTCAGTGATTTCGACTGTGGCATGATTGTTGGTATCAGACGGGCTGGTTTGAGTATTTCTGTAACTGCTGATCTCCTGGGATTTTCACACACAACAGTCACTAGAGTTTACTCAGAATGGTGCCAAAAACAAAAAACATCCAGTGAGCGGCAGTACTGCAGACGGAAACGCCTTGTTGATGAGAGAAGTCAACAGAGAATGGCCAGACTGGTTCGAGCTGACAGAAAGGCTACGGTAAATCAGATACCCACTCTGTACAATTGTAGTGAGCAGAATAGCATCTCAGAATGCACAACACGTTGAACCTTGAGGCGGATGGGCTACAACAGCAGAAAACCACATTGGGCAGGCACTTTATTTGGACCAAAGTGTTGCTAAGAATGTGCTCAGTGAGTGTATATTGAACAAAGGAACATTTTAGGACTCACTTTATATTAGGTGTCTTTAACTACTATGTACTTTAGCATTTAATACAATGTACTAAATATGTACATACGTGTTGTTGCATTGTACTTACATTTAAAGTACCTTCATTTAATTACATCTGTAGTTACACTGTTAAGCTTACCCCTAAACCTACCACAACCCTTACCCTAAACCCTAACCAACTACACCTAGCCCTACTCCAGAAAAATATGTATTTACACAATAAATACATTATATTGTATCTATTTTAATGTTAGAACATAGTAGTTAAAGACACCTAATATAAAGTGGGACAACATTTTATGCATTGTTAAAACCGTTTTTAGTGGAACTAGTGCTTAATTTAAATAAACCTCTAGCCTGCCCCACATATTAAACTTTGCTTTTCCAAGCAATCTGGCAGACAATAAAATGGGGAAAAAATCTTGTCGACTTACACTTAAGGAGGGACCTAAGCCATATCTAGGGACCAGAATATCATATAGAGACTTGGGGAAGGGCTCTTTTGACTTCTGGAGACCCAGAAAACCCTAGCAGGACCTTGTAACCACCCAGTATACTGTAGAAATCAAACAGCAATACCTCGGCAATGGACTTGAGCCAGTAAGCAACCACCCAGAACACACTAACAACTGCATAGCAACACCATGGCAACCACCCAAAACACCCTTGCATTGTTGTGGTGAGTTAATAAAAAATAAAAAAAATTATTAGGTTTTTATTATATGTAAGGAATGACGTTTTTTTTTTTTTTTTTTTTTTTTGCTTTTTTTTCTAAACTGTTGTATTATTCTCCAACAAATATGTTTGTAGTATCAAAGAATTAATAAATAAATCATTTATATACAGTCAAAATGTGAAAATTACAATGTGAAAATTATTTATTACAATTATCACCGTAAATAGTTGAATAATTCTAACAGTGAGACATACTACACAGTAATTTTGCATTCAGCACAGTAATTAAGACATCTGCAAATTGCATCTTGGATACTGTATACTAGGGTTCCTAGCACCTGCTGTGAAGGTGCCCATTTGACTAAGTGCTCTTATGGATTAAACACTGCTGGGCCCCATCTCCATGAGTTATTTATTGGCTCCCAAAAACTATCAACTCTCCATTAAAAATTAATACAATACAATCCCATAAGACCTTTTAAGAGGACTAGTCTGTCACCATCAAACCTCCCTGAAGCACATGATAGAGGGCATTATTACAATTCATGAGAGCCACAGTATGGATATTAAGTATATTCTATGTTAAGTGTAGTGGTAGTGACAAATGAAGAACAAGTTCAAAAGTCATAGCACCTGCTGACATCCAACACTTACTGTGATGAGGACAGTCTACAGATGTAGTTTCAACTCCTATCTTTCTGCACGCATGTTAAAAAAATTAAAAAAATTATACTAGGGATGCATCAATATAAAAAGGTTGCTGATACTGATATCAGCTAGTCGATAATTGTTCTGATGTTATGGCCGTTAACCCATATATTAATTTGTATTTCAAAACCAAAAATACTGTTCACTCCAGTGTCAGAAATGAACTTTTCCTATTAAAGGGAGATATTTGGCCCCTGGAATTAATTTTCAGTGGCATTTTTTTTACCTTTATGAGGGCATTTTTTTTCTGACATAAAACGCACAATTGTATCAGTTATTTGAAATGGTCACAACAGTTTCTAAACGCATAACTATACTGTACTTAAACAGAATAGTATGAAATATATTTAATGTTAGATAAAAAGGGAGAATTCACTACAATGGCATTTTGCTCCCATATTTTTTAATAACTGTGGCATTTCTTTTACTTTTTGTGGCATTTGTATGCTAGGCCCTTAACCCTCTGTGATCTAAACATGGTTAAGCCAGACCAAATCTAAACTAGACAGAAAAGAGCACAGCAGCTAAAAGCATATTGTTTATATAACATATTCAATGACATATGTTATATTATCTTACATTGTCTTACAGTAACTTACAGCAGACTATCCCGATTCAGACGAGCCCAAACGCAGCATAATGTGATAAGTAGATCTTGAAATATTCCTCAGAGTGTACATGGAAAGACAATGCACAAAAGGGCATTCAACACACAGTGCGTGTGCTCGCATGTACACATGTCCGAGAACACATCCACATGTGTGCTTATCCAAAGGATTGGGATGCTCCTGTACACTTAATATTTCTTTATTATATTTTGTAGTCAAAGCAGCTTTACAGAAAATCATGCTTTAACAGAAAATGAAACTGTAATATTTATAAAGTCTTAGAATCATCATTGTGTAATTGTAAATTGTGTATAAAAATAAACAATTAAATAGTTAAATATTAACTGTATTTAGAACCCCAGTGAGCAAGCCGAAGGCGACAGTGGAAGGAAAACAAAACTCCATAAGACGCTGGTTAATGGAGAAAAATAACCTTGGGAGAAACCAGGCTCACTCTGGGTGCTAGTTCCCCTCTGGCTAACAGCATGACTATAATGCCAATATTAGTTATTTGTGTGCTATGCAAGTCATGGTTTAAAATTTGTAAATTAAGTAAGTGTTAAGGACCAGTGTTTAAACAAAGATTTTGTATGAACTGTTAGATTAATGACTAATGTCTTTGAAGTCCATCCTGGATTATCTGCAGAAGTTCAGATGCATTGTCCTTCGTTAGTTGGCTGATGAAGGCTTTTGTGTCATGGGAGGATACATTCTGCTGGTGTGTTTCTGTGTGTCTCCCTCGTGTTGTTGCTGGTGCAGAGTTAATCTCGCGGCAGCGTTGCCCAGCAACGCTCATTACCAACCGCTGCTTGATTAGCTCGGCACCTGCACATTATCTTCTCTCTCCCTTATAAGCAGCCCTTTTGTGTGAGTTCAGTATCGGATCGTTCTCTTGTTGTGCACTTTGTTACTCGTGTTCTCACGCTGTTCTCTGTATTTTTTTGTCTGGATATTTTTGCCTGTTTTCCTGTGCTACAGCCATTACCATCAGCTCCATTCACCAGGATTTCTTAACTCTGTTTCTCTCTGCTCCAGTCGTCGCCATCTCACACCCTGGAATATACATTACCACTACTCTCTCCCCGCTGCAGCTGCTGCCATTAGAGTCCTCCACCTTCATCATCTTCCAACTCGTCTCTGGACTGTTCTGTTGTTTGTGCTACTTCATATTTTTTCAACATATACCTGAAATTTTCACTCATTAAACATTGTTATATTTTTACCCCTGCGTCTGGGTCCTATTTATATCACGGCATAACGATCCGATCAGAATGGACCCAGCAGGAATCAGATACAACAATATCTTACCAACCAGGAATCACGCATCACCCAACAGGAGGAACTGGTTAAAACCACCAGGACGGCCATCGAGGCTCTGATGGCGCGACTCACCAAGCTCTCATCTATCGTCCAACAAAGTCCAGCACCCAGTGAGTCCCCTGCACCCACACCATCACCACCAAAGTCTATAGAACCAGCTATGCCGCCCACGCTTCAATCCGAACCTCGCATCATCCCACAAGCGGGCTATTCAGGTGAGCCAAATTACTGCAGAGCATTTCTGTCTCAATGTTCTCTAGCTTTTGCTTTGCAGCCATCTGCTTTTCCTACTGAAGGTTCCAAGGTGGCTTATGTCATCTCATTACTGTCGGGCTGAGCATGCCTTTGGGGTACGGCGGTGTGGGATCAGAAATATCCTTGTTGTTCCTCGTTCCAGTCATTTCCAGTGAGCTACTGAAGGTCTTCGACCATTCGGCGCGTGGCAGAGAGGCTGCCCGAGTATTAGCGGAACTACGTCAAGGTACTTTGTCTCTGATTACTCCATAGAGTTTTGAACATTGGCAGCCAGCTGTAACTGATCACATCATAGATGAGATTTACGCTCTGGACTTACCCAAGACCTTCGATGAGTTGGTCGACCTCGCCATTCAAGTGGACTCACGTCTTCAATGTCGCTCACGCTTGGCGATAGCTTCTCATCCAGAGCACACTCCCAGCATCTCTCTGCCACCTAGGAGTTCCTGTCTTCACAGTGCGATCAGCCAGTCATCAGAAGGAGAACCCATGCAGGTGGGCAGAGCTCAGTTGACCTGGGAGGAGAGGGATTGATGACGCACTCATGGTCTCTGCTTGTATTGTGGATCTGCTGGTCATAAGTTCTGCCCATTAAAAGACAGAGCCCACCAGTAGTCCAGAGGTTACTGGTGGGTGGATCTTCTCTACATAAACCCTCTTCATCTGCTCTCCTCCCGGTACAGCTGCAGTGGGATACCCTTCATCATTCCTGTCATGCCCTGGTAGACTCCAGAGCTAACCTCATCGATGCATCCCTGGTCATATCCCTCAAGATTCCTACCTCCACACTCCCGCAAGATTCCGGTCAATACCCTCTGTAACACTCAACTCACCGAAATCACCCAGGTCACCACCACCATCAGACTCATCGTTTCCGGTATCCACAATGAACTCTTTCTATGTCATTGACTCTCCCCTGGCTCCAGTCATCTTAGGTCACTCCTGGTTATCCTCACACAATGCCCACATCGACTGGTCCAGAAACAAAATATTGGCTTGGAGCATTTACTGTCATTCTGCTTGTCTTTTGTCTGCTCCTTCCCCTGTGTCTTGTTCTGTGTTGCAGGATGAACTGGTGGATGTTTCCCGCATTTCTGTGGAGTACCACGACCTGAGAGAGGTGTTCAGTAATCCCCTGCTGCTTCTCTTCCTCCGCATCATCCCTACAATTGCGCTATTGACCTTAAGGCAGGTACGTGTCCCCCTAAGGGTGGTTTATACTCGCTCTCAGCTCCTGAGAGGGAGGCCATGGAGAAATACATTTCCGATTCTCTGGCAGCTAAGACCATTAGGCCCTCTTCTTCCCCTGCTGGCGTGGGGTTCTTTTTCGTGGATAAGAAGGATGGTTCCCTTCTTCCCTGTATTGACTATCGTAAGCTGAACGACATCACGGTGAAGAACACTTACCCTTTGCCATTGATGTCTTTGGTGTTCGTATGTCTGCAGGGAGCCAACTTTTTCACGAAATTGGATCTCCGCAACGCCTATCATTTGGTCTGTATAAGGGAGGGCGATGAGTGGAAGACTGCTTTCAACACCCCTAGGGGGCAATTTGAGTACTTGGTTATGCCTTTTCGTCTAGCCAATGCCCCCGCAGTCTTCCAGGCTCTCGTTAATGATGTGCTGAGAGATATGGTTGATCAGTTTATTTTTGTCTACCTGGATGACATTTAGATTTTTTCCCCATTCTCTCCAGAAACATGTTCAGCACATCAGACGAGTGCTCCAACGGCTGCTAGAGAATGGGCTGTATGTAAAGGCTGAGAAGTGAGAGTTCAACTCCCGATCAGTACATTTTCTGGGATTCATTGTGTCACTGGAGGGAATTCAGGTAGATCCAGCTATGGTTAAGGCTGTGGTGGATTGGCCAGCCCCAGATTCTCGCAAGGCCCTGCAGAGACTCCTGGGTTTCGCCAATTTCTACCACCGTTTTATTCGCAATTACAGCCAACTAGCTGCGCCTCTGACTGGTTTCACCTCTGCCAAAACTGGTTTTGGTGGTCTCAGGAGGCCGAATTAGCCTTCACCAAACTCAAATGCCGCTTTGTTTCGGCCCCAATTCTAATCAACCCGATCCTTCTCTTCAGTTTGTGGTAGAGGTGGATGCATCGGATGTGGGGGTAGGTGCAGTATTCTCCCAACGAAGTCCCTCTGATGACAAAATGTATCCATGCACCTTTTACGCCCATCATCTTTCTCCCACTGAACGAAATTATGATACTGGCAACCATGAGCTGCTGGCTATCAAGTTAGCCTTGGAGGAATGGCACCATTGGTTAGAGGGGTCTGGGGTACCTTTCATCGTCTGGACCGATCATAAAAACCTTGAATACATCTGTTCTGCTAAACGTCTCAATTCCAGGCAGGCTCGGTAGGCTCTTTTTTTAGGTCGTTTTGACTTTACCATCTCTTACCGTGCAGGTTCTAAGAACATCAAACCAGATACCCTGTCTCGTATTTTTGATCATTCAGAGCGACCGACCTCCTCAGATTCCATCATTCCTACCGAAATGGTGGTGGCGGCGGTTTCTTGAGAGATCGAGTTGAAGATCCACATGGCCTTACGTGGGGTAATGCCCCTGTCTAAAACCCCACCAAGTTGGTTGTTTGAGTCGGATTCAGTTCGCTCAGACATCATCCATTGGGGCCATTCTTCCAAGTTAGCCTGCCATCCTGGAGTCGGGTGTACCCTGGCTCTAGTTAAGCAGAGGTTTTGGTGGCCATCCATGGGCCGTGATGTTCACCTATTTGTTGTTTCCTGCTCTGTCTGTGCTGTTTCCAAGTCTTCCTGTACCCCTCCAGCTGGACTCCTTCAACCACTGTCGGTGCCTTTGAGATCCTTGTCCACATAGCCCTTGATTTTGTTACAGCCCTTCCCCCCTCCCGTGTACGTTGTAGGTCAAAAAGTGTGGCTTTCTTCTAAGGATATTCCTATGCTTTCAGTTTCTAATAAACTTGCTCCCAAATTTATTGGCCTTTTTACTGTTACCAAAATCATTAGCCCAGTAGCATTTCATCTCAAATTACACCCAGCGTACAAAAAGATTCATCCCACTTTCTACGTTTCCAAAATTAAACCGGTCATTCATTCTCCCATTAATCCGCCTGCCCCTGTTCCCCCACCGCTGTGCCTCGTAGACGGGGAACCCGCTTATTCGGTCAAGCGTATTCTGGATTCTAGACGGAGGGGGCGCAGTTTCCAGTACCTGGTGGACTGGGAAGGTTACGGTCCAGAGGAGAGGAGTTGGGTCCGGGCCCGGGACATACTTGACCACTCTCATTGACAGCTTCCATCAGCAGCAGGTCACCCATCCTGAGCATGCCGAGAGGAGGAGGTACAGTCATGGAAGGATTCATTCTGCTGGTTTGTTTCTGTGTGTCTCCCTCGTGTTGTTGCTGGCGCGGAGTTAATCTCGTGGCAGCGTTGCCCAGCAACGCTCATTACCAGCCGCTGCTTGATTAGCTCGGCACCTGCACACTATCTTCTCTCTCCCTTATAAGCAGCCCTTTTGTGTGAGTTCAGTATCGGATCGTTCTCTTGTTGTGCGCTTTGTTACTCGTGTTCTCATTCTGTTCTCTGTATTTTTTAGTCTGGATATTTTTGCCTGTTTTCCTGTGCTCCAGCCAGTACCATCAGCTCCATTCACCAGGATTTCTCACCTCTGTTTCTGTTATCCGATGTCTTACAGTTGGAGTTGGCATCAGTTCATCCTCTCAACTATTCTAATCATTTCATTTGCAATGGCTGGACACTTTATACTGGGAACACCACAGGTGTAACAAATTACAATAAAAACCAATAAAATGTTATGAAAATTATCTAAAAAAAATGTGTGTTCAGATACTCTGTTTGAACAAAGTCATGGAATTTTATTCCAACTGGATGAAATAAACTACAGTTTTCAGGAAAAAATTAATCGGTCAGTTTTGACAGGAACACAATATAAGGGTTAAAGGGTTTATGTTCATCACAGCATCAGAGGATTAACCTTCCTGAAGATTCTGTGTGAAGGCGACTTCGTAAAAGCAATTTACAGAACATTTATTACAGCAACAGTCCCCCTGGAGGAACCAGGATTAATTAGCTGACACTATGGAAGCAGGGGATCCTAGTAATTATCCAGTCCATAAATTGCTTCTTTAGGGATTTTAATTTTTGGATTACTAGCTCTTTGACAACTAAACTACCTCCGAACCCTTCAAAGTTCCATGACTGTACAACAGATTTTAATTACGTTGCCTTAAGTTGCGCTATATGCAGGGCTTGATTTGAGGGGGGATGGAAGGGGATGCCATCCCCCTTGTTGCAAGAAATACCAAAAAGCATCCCCTTTGTAAAACCACCATCCCCCCTTACCGTCCCCTTTAGATCAATTGTATCATAGATTACTTAGAACTAATCATGCAAGTAAAATATTTAATTTTCTACGTTTGATAAATAACCGGTTTTAAATAAGAGTGATAGCCGGTCAGAAATATATTTCGACATGTCTGAGGTTTCGTGCTCTTTCAAAAATGGCCAAGAGAACAGTTTTTTGTCTTTATTTAAAAAGAAGAGAACAGAATGTAAGATATTGCTATGACAAGTGTACAACATGTACATGTTTTTAATTCAACAAATTTTCAGGGTTTCGTCCATAAAATGCTTTTGTGTGTAGAACAACTTTTTTACACCACTTTAAGCATCCTTCAGAGAAACCGCCCAAACTTCCTTTACTAGTTCGGTTATTGGAGTAGAAAAAATGTGTCTGTGACAGTGTGCGAGCGATCTAGAATTTTATTTTTATTTTTGTTCATGATCATAACGTGGATTCTTTTCACAAAATTCATCATAAAATACAATAACAGAGGGTAACAGGTGCATATTATGGCCAAGTGTTAATGAAGTGATGCTCATTTTTGTCCAGACCTTTTAAAAAAATGCAATTTACACAAACCATTTACTTGAAAACACCACTTCTATGATGAGCATGTTTCCAATTTCTGAGTTTAAAGTTATATTGCTATTT
Organism: Myxocyprinus asiaticus; assembly: GCF_019703515.2. Classification (NCBI taxonomy): domain Eukaryota; kingdom Metazoa; phylum Chordata; class Actinopteri; order Cypriniformes; family Catostomidae; genus Myxocyprinus; species Myxocyprinus asiaticus. The sequence continues at coordinate 20,500,685 of NC_059378.1, read as the reverse complement.
CTTCTGGGGCTTAAAGTAAAAAATGTCTCATTAAAAGCTAAAATTCCTGAAACAATAAACGTTGGCATGACTAGTGCAGTCATTCATATGTTATTGTTATTTAAAAAAAAAAAAAAAAAAAAAAAAAAGTGTTCTAAAATATAATTCATATTTAAAAACACTTTTGTCCACAAAATCAAAGTCATTGGGTGAAACCAACATGGTAGCCATTTTGTTGTTTATGTTGACCATAAAAACCATAAAACAGACCTTCAAGACTGAGCGTGAAGTTTTACATTGTCATTGTCACATTGACATTTTTATGAAAAGGCACATTTGGTTCATGTGGTGTAACCCTGAGAAAACTTCTGATATTCTTGACTCAAAAATTCATAATATTTATAAAAATATTTTTTTACCTTGAAAAATGTGTTTGAAAACTTTTTGGAAATTAATGATTAAGTTGTTTATACTCTCATGTATTCAAGGTGCAATGAAAGTATTATAATACCTTTTACTTGATGCTTACACCACATCACACATGATTATTATTATTATTTTTATTTTTGTTTTTAAAAATGTATGAAACCAAATTGGACACAAAGATGACATTTCTGAGAACATGACACAACACTCTCCACACTGAAAGAGAGAAAGCGGTAAGGGCGCTTGCACCTGAGCTAGATTATGTCTAACACCCGTCTCTAATTCCAGTGAGCATGGGGAGAGCGTAATATAAGCAGCCACACCACCAGCAGAGGGGGAGAGAGAGTCTGGGTCCAGAAATCTGTTTGTGAAGCTAATGAGTTATTGTGAAGCTGTAAACCAGAAAAGTTGCCAGTTAAAAGAGCGTTACCTGTGACTGAAGAAACCTGGTTCCCGTGTCCTCCTTCCCTCTTGTTGTGAAGTCTTTACAGACACTATTTGAAACAAGCACTTATAAATATTATAATATTAATGTGTATGTATACATTTTTATTTTTACATTTTACAATTTATACATTACTAATAATAACACATTTGCATTTCTGACTTCTGATTTTCTAAAACCAGTGTAAACATGAACTAAAGATAATACACTTCAAATGTGGTGCAAAAACAAACAGCTTTTTAAATCCCTTAACTCACTCTTAACTTACAGACTCTGGTTTCAAGTGGAAGTTTATGGCGTCAGTCAGGTCTTGCTCAAGCAGAGGTGGTTTGTCTCCTCTTCTCTGGATATCTACATGAGCAGAGTTACACAGGGTGTGCACACCAGAGTCTGTTCTACTGGAGATGACCACTGATACATCATTAACCAGCTTTAGTTTTCGCACTGCTCTCTACACAGAAAGAACAAACATCTGTTTTTCAGAAACTGCCTTGAATTGAGAGGGTTTACAAGCAGTTTTAAAAAAATTTTTTTGATTTAACATAAGGCTTTGAACACCTTCTGAGTTAATTTTTCAGATGTTTCATATCTCTTCAAAGACAATTTCATTATATTTATCTTAGCAATATTATAATAAAATACTAAGGTATTAAGTATTCAGTGCTGTGTAATACTGACTGAAAGGATACAAATAAATAAATAAATAAATAAAACAGTCCAAAAAAAATTACAATATATAATCAATTTTGGAATTCAGACTATGCATAACTACAGGTGGTAAATCAAGCTATCTCTGGTTTTCTGAATACAGCAATGCAGGTAATCTCCATCAGAACATCTGATACGAGTGCAGAGATACTTGACTGCCATGTCTTAGTGGAGTTTTGTTCAAGGGGAATATGGTTTCCTTCAATGAATGGATATGGAAACTTTGAGACATCAAACTTACAGAGAGCATGAGGAATGGCATGATTTTTTGGCATTTTGTTCACAATGCACTTCTTGCTGTCCTCACGTATAGCCCCTTAAACTCTATGGACCTGCCGGCACTTAAAACGTTTAAAGTCCCCGGATACATAAGTCAGGTATATGCAGGGTTGGGGAGTAACGGAATGCATGTAATGGGATTACGTATTTAAAATACAAAATATAAGTAACTGTATTCCACTACAGTTACAATTTAAATAATTGGTAATTGGAATACAGTTACATTCAAAAGTATTTTGATTACCGAAGAGATTACTTTGCATTTTATTGTCATTTGTTTCATTTAATATTTAGTCCTTTCAGATGGAAAACATTTATACATATAAATGATGCGATCCAAAGTGCATTTGAACAGCCGTGAAACACTTTATAATGTGTTACATTCATACGAGCAGACAGAGAAGTAAGTTTGAAGTAAGTTTGAAGCAGAAGAAATAGAAATAAACCTGGTGTAAATTGTCAGCTTTACGCTAAGTTAAAATGCTATTTTTAGCCATTTTACATGCACATGTTACCAGGCACGATCATATTTTTTTTTTATTAAGAAAATTCACATTGGATCATAATTTTTTTTTCTAGTAAAACCTTGGATATTAGGGCAAAAATCATATTCTTGGTCATTTTTTTATTGTTTTCCTGTAAAAATATCTAAAAATCCTTAAAACAAGATCACTTAGATTAATCTTGTTTTAGAAACAACACAGCATAAAATATTTAGGTTTTTCAGAGAATGTATTTTTAATGTGTATTTTGTCTTACTGTACTGGCAGAGTTTTTATAGTTAAAACAAGTGAAAAAATCTACCAGTGCTGAAGAAGTAATCATTCGTCAAAGTATTTAGAATACGTTACTGACCTTGAGTAATCTAATGGAATGTTACAAATTACATTTAACAGCATGTATTCTGTAATCTGTAATGGAATACATTTCAAAAGTAACCCTCCCAACCCTGGGTATATGTGGTAACATTTGAAAGCTTAGAATCTGAACTTTTCCTAGAACACCATCACTTTAGCATATATGTTACATAAAATTACAAAATAAGGGCTGAACACATCTGCGTCGAAAAAAAGCACCACCTAGAGCTAATGTAGTAGAAATATTAATATGAATATAAAAGTCTTTCACATAGCACTTAAATGGACAATTCAGATGAAAGCACTCATTCTCAGGAATATTTTTTGCCTTAATACCATGGTTCAAAAGACTTTCAAAAGAATTACAAAGTAAATATGATTAATTAAGACATCAAATAATACATCTCATTTATGCACCGATCACTGCTTAATATCTGCTTTTACCTTAGGCAGTTTTTTTAAAAAATGAGCCATTTTTTACTTGTCTGTGTGCTTGCTTGGGTGAATAATCCAATGTTATATTTTAGAAGTCCAGAACAAAATATACAGTCCAGCAGGACAAGCGTGCTAAACATGCTAAACTTAACATGCTATTGTTATTATATATCATCGCAAAGGGGACGATCTCAGCTTTCTAACACCTAGATTGATCTTCTAGTCCACTCAGGGGCCGAGATATACAATGAAACAAAGGGGGTGGTGTATGAACTTAAAATTACACTGAATGTCTATGGACAAGCACATCTGTGAGGGATGAAATGCATTAGAGCGCCACCTACATTTCATATCTGCATATTGTGATGGAAGGTGATAGAGGAAAAAATATTTTTCCTTGTACTTGCCATCTAGTGGAATGAAATAAGACTTTTTAAAGGGAGATAGAGTCACGCTATTGGGAAGGATGAGACGAGAATGTGGGGTTGCAACAGCAGAACTATTTATATGTATTATATCCAGAGGAAGAGGAAAAAGAAACAACGATGAAAATCAAACACTTGAGCAAAAAGGAAACAAAACGCTACAGCGGTTTGCTGGCTAAACATGTACGTCACACTCTTACATGAACAAACCAACAAACAAACAAGAACTGACCAAGACTAAGGGAAACATGAGGGCTATATATACAAATTAAGATTAATGAATAAACTAGAGAGAGCTGGAAGTAATCAGGGAACAAATCAGGAAAACAGACATGGCAAGGAAAAACTTCAAACTAAGAGTCCTAGGTTACTTCAACATAAGAGTCTCTGAAAACAGAAAGATGTATTGTGACAGATAGAGTGAAGAGAACCACAATTACATGCTTACAAAGTTAGGACAATTTTTTTTTTTTCTCATAAGATTGTAAACATACTATATTATTTATGAATAATTGGAGTCTTTTTTTATTTATTTTTTTTGCAATTAGTCCACAGTATGTGTGAATGGTAGCTTTTAAAATTGAGTGTGAAAAATGGCAGGCGGCAGTCCAAAAATGCACCAGTTTTTAAGGGACAAGAATTCTACACACAGTCTTTTTGACATTAATGTATTTATTAATATACATCTGTATGATGGCTCTCGTGACATTGTGAGATTATATGTATATTTTTCTGGCTTAGAGTGATATATTTGAAGTTTCAACTATAGAGGCAGTCATATACAATCTGATTTTGAGCAATCATTCTTGACTGAAATATTCAGGTTAGATGTCTTACACAAAACAGAGACAATTAACATCATGCAACAGGAACTATCTGTCTTGCCAATAGAACAGAATCAAAAAGAAGGATTTAACCGCAGAATGGCTAGTTATATTCCCATTCCAAATGAAATCTAATTTTGATGTGCAAACATATTGTTATGAGGACTATAACAGATGTTTTCAGACAAGAATCTGAATGCAGATCCTCTGAGTAACCACTTGCAATGGTAAGATTTCAGTGTTGAACAACAGATATATTGTGCCAACCACAGTCTGCCCAAACAGACTTCTAATGGGCATTTTGAACACAATTTCTTACAGAAAAGTAAAAAAAATTAATAATAATTACATCAAGCCACTCTGAGTTTCTGAGCAGTTAGTAGAGTCACAATGGGAAAAACTGTCTGAGAAACCATGACCATAATCAGACATGCAACAAATGTTTCTGACTGTCAAGCGGAGACTGACCTCTAAATGATTTTGAACTCCCTCTACAGCCTGATGGGCTGGTGTTTTCATCACACCACTGTGGAGAGAATGACATTCAGACATATAACATGTGTTGTTATTATAACAGCTTTATAACTAAGACATCGTGTCTGTTGTTGTCATGTACACAGACCTGTATTTTGTCCCTGCATACTGGAAAAATATTACATAACGGGCAGTGCATGATTGCATGTTTACCAGTCTGTTCAGTTTTGCACACTACGAGGTGTTAACAGGATTGAAAAGCAATAATGAACGTATCCTACATAACATAAATAACGATTTTTGTAATTGTCATTAAACCTGAATAGTGTCCTAATATACAAGAACACCAATCATGTTAAACAGCTCTTCGGAATGGTCGTGTGTAAAAGGGATCCCTCGCTCGTCAACTTCTCGTGCATGTGCATTCTGTTAAGATGCTTTCGCCTGTGCTTTTTTGCTCGCATCTTAGCGTATTAATGAAGGAAAGCATTCGAAGTTTCAATAATATCAATAATATAACATTATTATTATTATCATCATCATTATCATAGAGTGTAAATACCTAGGTGAATGCACTAGGTGTAAATACCTGCCACACAGTTCATCTTTTTGCACTGAAATAGTCTGGTGGAAATTAAACAAAACTGACTCTTGACTGTCTCTGCAATGGTTTAGTGTGATAAGGTGGCGTGAACCTGCTTTTTCTGTGCGGAAAACCTGGGTTCTAATCCTCCTTTTGACCTAGTTTTCCCCATCCTGTTTTCTGTCTCCACTCTTAATATTTTTCTTTAATACTACTTATACTAATAAATAAAATGAATATAAAGGTTGATTTCTTTGCAGTGATAGGGTGGTGTAGGGTGTCTGTGGAAATAAACACACTGCAGTGATGCCCTGTAACTATTTAATTAGGGGTGCAAATAGTATCTGTCTTACACTATTTGCACTTAGTGCAAATAGCCTCTGCCTTAAGAAGAAGAAGAAGAAGAAGAAGAAGAAGAAGAAGAAGAAGAAATCCTATTGTATTCATGAAATCTCATATAGTATCCCATGTTTCGCTATCATCCCTTTCCCAAAGAACCCAAGATCAAAGGAATTAATGACTACAGACCCGTCGCAATGACATCATTGAGAGACTGATGTTGGCCCACCTGAAGGACATCACTGGACCCTTTCAAGATCCCCTTCAATTTGCTTATAAAGCAAACAGTTCTGTGGATGATGCAGTCAACATGGGTTTGCCTCATATCCTGCAACATCTGGACAGACCAGGGACATATGCAAAGCTCCTTTTTGTGGACTTCAGTTCATCTTTCAACACCATCATCCCAGCTCTCCTATGGAATATATGAACCCAGCTCTCTGTTCCCATGTCTATATGCCGTGGATCACTAGCTTTCTGATGGACAGGCAGCAGTGAGACTGGGGAAATACACTTCCAGCACATATACGATCAGCACTGGTGACCCCAGGGATGTGTGCTCTCCCCACTACTCTTCTCCCTGTATACAATTGACTGCACCACCAATTACCCCTTTGTCAAGCTCCTGAAGTTTGCAGACCACACTACTGTCATCAGCCTCATCCAAGATGAGGATGAGTCTGCATACAGAAGGGAGGTTGAAAGTCGGTTGGACAGAGTGGCAGTTTTTGAGAAGATGTCACATGGACAGCTGGGCAGTTTGGATGCTTATGATAGGAAGTGGAGCACTTATTTGGCCTTCCAAGAAGGTTGCCAGGGAGGAGCAGTGGAGAGGGACAATTCAGATTGAATATACATTATGTATGTTGGTTAATATGTGGAACCCTTTTTCTTTTTTGTGGGTTAATTTTATATGTCTTTTTATGTCATCGAGGATTTTCTTTGGACTCTCTGTTTGTATGTGTTATAACCGCTGCCTCGACCTCGCATAAGCATCGGCTATAAATCAGATTTTTAGGGAAGTAACCCACTAACCCACTAACTATTTACTATATGGGCTATATACTGATAAAAGTTGATTCTATGTATTCATGTGCTGTTTGTTTTAGTTTGAGTTTGAGTTTGGAATCAATATAAATTGTTAATGACCAAAAAAAAAGAAGGGAGGTTGAACGGTGGGCTCACTGGTGCAGTCATAACAACCTGGAGCTCAACATGCTCAGAACAGTGGAGATGATAGTGGACTTTGGGAGGAACACCCTAACATTGACCCCGCTCACCATTCTAAACAGCACTTTGGCAGCAGTGGAGTCATTCAGGTTCCTGGGCACTACCATCTCACAGGACCTGAAGTGGGAGGCCCACATTGACTCTCCTCCGCCAGCTGAGGAATTTCAACCTGCCACAGGCGCTGCTAATCCAGTTCTACTCAGCAGTCATTGAGTCTGTCCTCTGTACTTCAATAACTGTCTGGTTTGGTTCGGCTAAGAAATCGGACATCAGAAGATTACAAAGGACAGTTTGGACTGCTGAGCAGATTATTGGTTCTCCCCTTCCCACCCTCCAAGAACTGTACACATCTAGAGTGAGGAAAAGGGCTGGAAAAATCACTCTGGACCACACTCACCCAGCCTACTACCTTTTTGAACTGTTGCCTTCTGGCTAACACTACAGAGCACTGAGCACCAGAACTGTCAGGCACAAGAACAGTTTTTTCCCTCAGGCTATCCATCTCATGAACAGTTAAAAACTATACTTTAATTACATGCAATACACAGCCTAGTCAATTACATTATTTAACATATCCTACCTCTTCTGCATTACATTCCCTTGCACTGTATATAACAGATTTGGATTTGTACATACTATATATATGTTTTTGTCTTATTGTGTATTTCTATATATACTTATATTTCTATACACTTTTTTTATTATTCTATTTTTTTATTATTATCTCTGTCTTGCTGTAGTATTGTTTGTGCACTGGAAGCTTCTGTCACCAAGAAAAATTAATTGTATGTGGAAGCATACTTGGCAATAAAGCTCATTCTGATTCTGATGTTTCTTGGATACAGTAATATTTTGACATAAGTTCATGTTAAGGCACATACTGTATTACTTTAAATCAGGGGTTCTCAATGGGGGCATTTAAAGGATGCCAGGGGGCGCTGAGAGCAAATTAGTAGAGAGGGGGACGTTAGGTTACAAATGGGGGGCATTTATCAGTCATAATAATCAAATCTATCATCAATCTATATTCCTCTTTGCATTAAAAATTTTATCTAGACTTATATCAGTTAATTCTCAATTATACGGGTTGGTGCTCATTTGTACCGTGGTTCATCTTATTTTTAAGTCTAGCGATGCATCTGAAGTATCTGATACCCAGGCAGAGGCACACCCTCGGCTAATGCACGTGTATGGCTCTATGGATGGATACGGCTCAATGGACAGAGCAGCGAGAGCGCAAAGCTCTTAAAGATTGAGCTCTTAAACTAGGGTGGCCAAACATCCCGTTTTTCCCAGGAAAAACAGTGGCTTTCTCAGTCACTAATCAAAGGTAGCCAAGGATACAGCTTGTCAAAACAATAAAATCACACAGTGTTATTTGAAGTACATAATTGGATTAAACTATCCAATCACAATCCCCCATCGATAGACGTACAGTTAGTGAATTGATTGAAGAGTCAGTTTGAAAGAGCACACAGATGAAATTGCGGCTGGAAAACTGTTAAGGAAGCTTGTATGTACATTTAATGAGGATCTTCAAAAAGAGTTATATTTCTAAAAAAGGAGTCAAAGACAGAGTCTAGTAAAGTGAGATGTGAGATTTGTGGAGCTCGCTTTTCCATCGCCCAAGGAGGCCATTCCAACATCGTACAGCATGTTCATACAAAAAGGCAGTTGGATTCCTTGGTTGAAGCTGGTGACATGTGAGCAGATGATTTCTTTTGTGCAGTGAGAAACTTTTATTCAGCATTGATGGATTACCTCTAAAATTGGAGCCGCTCATTGGAGAACACAGAAAACCTTGAGTGGGCCCTACTGAGAGATATCCCAGAGTGGAAAGACATTCAGAGCAGCCTCGAACGCTTCTACTCCAGAATCCCCGCTCTTAATTTGATTGACGAAACCAAGCTCTCTGATGAGTGGGCTTGCGCGAAAAACATTGTCACTCATCGCATCACTGAGTGGAACATGAACAAGACGGCCATGTCTGAGAGTTGGACAGACGCTTTTCATGAGCTGTAGAACAAGACCATCAAAGTCATGAAGGCAATGCTTTTCGTACATCTTAATTTTGGACTGGACTGCACTGCATTTTACAATAAACTCTTGAAAGACAAGTGCACACTGAGAAAAATTGCTGCCAGCAAAAAGTACAAGGTGACATCAGTTACAGATGCGGATGCACCTTCTACTTCGCATTGATCTGCGCCTAGGTAATTATACGTCAATTTAATTTTTGCTGGGAGGGGGCTGTCCCCTTCTCCACAAGCAGGAATCTGGTCAACCTATCTTAAACACACAGCTTTGTGAGAATCAGTGAGAATCAAGGCGCGAGAAACGGAAACTATTTGAATTCGGCACAGAATTCTACATCACCACCCTTGAATCTACTATAGTAACACTTACTCTACTTTAGGCAGAAACAGATTGATAATAAATATTATCATATCACTACTTCAGCTAAATTAAATTTGCCATAGGCTACATTAGGGGAATATAATACATTTTTGTTACAACTTATAAATATTTAGATTTTGTATTTATTGTTTTTACATGTGTTTAGAGTAGGTCTACTGTTTATAATTACAAAAATGCCATAGTTTGTTTTATAGAAATCATGTAACATCTAACCATGGTAGTGAAGATCCATGCTTTCATGTGTTTCAAATACCACTGTTACAACTATGAAAATAAATAATGAATGAATAAATTACAATTTTCAAAAAGGCAAATGTAAAATATATTAAAAATATAAATTTTATTATTAGTTTCTGTCTTCGCATTTTCATTTTATATTCCCCAGATATAGCCCTCCATCTGCTTGAATTAAAGAAACGCAAGGTTTGCTCTCACATTCATGATGCGTAAGCCTGCTGAATTAATTAACAAAACATTAAAATTATGCAATGCATCAAAGTCGCATTGAGCAAATTAAGCAAATAATACAAATATTGAGTTTTGTGTTTTATATTTATTTTTATTTTTTTTTTAATTTAATTTTATTTTTTTGTACAACAAAGTCTCCACTTTCAATTTGTCACATAAGATTTAAACCACTGCTTTAAATCTTAGATTCTGTTATTGTGACTTAATTGACATTAATAGTAATTCATGAATAAAAAAGTGTTTGTGTTGAAGAAACTAGCTGCTGTTTAAAGACGTTTATCTCTTTTAGAACTGGAAAATGTAAGAGACAAACAGTTCAATTTTTGTTTCATTTGACCAGAGGACATATCTCCTATCATAAGATCTTTGTCCCCATGTGCACTTACAAACTGTAGTCTGGATTTTTTATGGTGGTTTTGGAGCAGTGGCTTCTTCCTTGCTGAGCAGCCTTTCAGATTATGCTGACATAGGGCTCGTTTTACTGTGGATATAGATACTTGTATACCTGTTTCCTCCAGCATCTTCACAAGATCCTTTGCTGTTGTTCTGGGATTGATTTTCACTTTTTGCACCAAACTATGTTCATCCCTAGGAGACAGAATGCGTCTCCTTCCTGAGCGGTATGATGGCTGCATGGTCCCATAGTGTTTATACTTGCATACTATTGCATGTACAGTTGAACATGGTACCTTCAGGCATTTGGAAATTTCTCCCAAGGATGAACCAGACTTGTGGAGGTCCACAATTTTTTTTTTCTTGGCTGATTTCTTTTGATTTTCCCATGATGTCAAGCAAAGAGGCACTGAGTATGAAGGTAGGCCTTAAAATACATCCACAGGTACACCTCCAATTCAGTACACCTCCTATCAGAAGCTAATTGTCTAAAGGCTTGACATAATTTTTTGGAATTTTCTAAGCTGCTTCAAGGCACAGTTAACTTAGTGTATGTAAATTCTGACCCACTGGAATTGGTAATTGGGAAAAATTACTCATGTCATGCACAAAGTAGATGTCCTAAACGACTTGCCAAAACTATAGTTTGCTAATATTAAATCTGTGAAGTGGTTAAAAAATGAGTTTTAATGACTTCAACATAAGTGCATGTAAACTTCTGACTTCAACTGTATATACACATGAAGACTAATGACTAAATGAGAGACAATGAGGGATGAAATCAGGAACACAGGCTTGACAAGGAAGACCAAAATACATTTCAACATAAGAGTCCTTGGACACGGTGACGCCATGTGAGGTTCGGACATGTGAACGGCGAGCTAATTTTAATACTTTTTGTGTCATAAACCAGTGAGATTCAATACACCTGATCCATAACTGTTCTAGGAGGACAATATGCCAAATAATTCAAAATCCTCAGGCTCTGGAGAAAATAAAAGACACTTACGTGCTCAAGCTGATGCCCTCAAGTTTAGAGGGATGGACGCCGGTTGGCGCTGTCGTGCATGGGGATAATGCGCATGTTTTCTTTTTATTGTTTGTTTGGTTCAGGGGGGAAGTTTGGGGTTTGATTGTTGCACTATTGTGGAATGTGGTCTTTATAATTTTATTTTTGACACACAATCTATTTTTTCTAATGTGTCAAAATGTCAAATTTTGACACATATGAGTGGATTGTCTCTCTCCATGTGGAATGTGAATGGGTTGGGGCACCCCATAAAAAGAAGGAAAGTTATTTCTCTTCTTAAATGTAAGAAATATGATATAGTGTTTCTTCAAGAAACGCATCTTTCCACGCAGGAAGCTGAAAAATTTGGGAAGATATGGGGTGGGCATGTTTTCTTTAGTTCTGGCTCAAATGAGAGCAGGGGAGTCATAAAACTGATAAGTAAGCATCTACAATTAAAATGTCTTAAACAGATTAAAGATAAATTAGGAAGAGTCATTATTGTTTTAGCAGAAATTCAGGGGCAAAGGTTGATTTTGGCTAATATTTACGCACCTAACACTGATGGTCAGGGCTTTTTTATAGATCTTAAAGGGATGCTGCAAGCCGCTGGCACCCTTCATGATATAATATTGGGAGAAGACTTTAATCTATTGATGGACTCAGTCCTTGATCATAGTGAAGCAAAAGTGTGTAAGACCCCTAGAGCAACACTGACGTTTCACAGGATGTGTAAAATCTTGGTCTTACAGATATTTGGAGACTTTTGAACCCATCTGGTAGGGACCAAACAGACCAGGAAGGATCCGGAGGATGATTATGAGGCCAAGGAGGAGTTGGCAGATGATCAGGAGGCCAGGGAGGAGCCTGCGGAAAATTAGGAGGCATGGGAGGGGTCTCCAGGAAGGGAGCAGGTTCTGGAGGTTTGGGAGTCGGCTCCAGCCAGGGAGAGAGGTCCAGCGGTTTGGGAGGCTGCTCCAGGAAGGTTAAGTGGTCTGACGGTTTGGGAGGTAGCTCCAGGAAGGCAACTGGCTGAAGATCAGGACACCAGGATGGAACCGGCCGAGCCATCGGGGGCGGAGCCATAAGGGTTGGAGCCACTGGTGGGGAAGACCCATGGGGCGGAGCCACAGTTCCAGGATGTTGAGTCTCAGGAGGCAGAGCGGATAGAGCAGCTGGAGGATAAGGGATTTGAGAATCAGGAGGAGAAGCCGGAGGTGGAGCGGGCAGATCCGCAGGAAGAGCAGGGATTTGAGTTTCAGGAGGAGTTGGAGTCAGAGTGGGCGGAGCTGCTGGAGGAGCAGGGATCTGAGTCTCAGCAGGAGGAGCCGGAGGCGGAATGGGCGGAGCCGCTGAAGGATCAGGGATTTGAGACTCAGGAGGTGGAGCCAGAGGCAGAGTGGGCAGAGCCACAGGGAATTGAGTCTCACACTGAGTGGGATGAATCCCAGGAGAAGCGAGCAGAGCTGCTGGAGGAGGAGTGGGCAGATCCGCTGGAGGATGAGATTCAGATGGAGCAGACGGATCCACGGAAGACTCTGGGGCAGAGCCACCATGGTCAGGAGCGCTGACAGCGACTGGGAAACGGCCTCCGTGGCCAGGAGTGCTGGTAGTGACTGGGAAATGGCCTCCGTGGCCATGGGCATTGGCATTGACAGGGAAATGACCTCCGTTCACGTGAGCACAGGCAGTGACAGGGGAACGTGTCATGGGCATTGGCTCGTTGACCGTGGCAGGCAGCGGCAGGGGATTGCCCTCCATGGCCGAAAGTGTCGAAGGGATCTGCGGAACCACCAGAGCTGAGAGCAGAAGGTCTGCCCTTATCATTTCAGAGATAAAATCCTGAAGAGACAGACAATCACAGTCCAAAGGGACCAGTCTCCTCATCCGGCTATTGAGTCCCAACCAGAACATAGTTCTGAGGGATCTCTCACACCAGTTCAATAGGGTGGCGAGACTCCAGAATTTAAGGCAGTACTCAGCTGCAGAAGTGGACCCTTGGGACAATCTCTCAGTCAGCTCTGCTGTATCCATAATGAGGTCAGTTCTTGCAGTTAGTGCAGGGAAGAGGTGAGAGCGTGAGAATCCAATTGCAGTAATTTAATAATGAACAAAAGAAGAACATACAATGAAGGCGGTGAACATGCGAAGAATGTAACTTAAACTCCACAGCAGTATGCTGGCTAGGAACACTACATACAGACATATGAACAAGAACCAACGAAGACTAAGGGAAACATGAGGGATATATATGTACACATGAAGACTAATGACTAAATGAGAGACAGCTGGAAGCAATGAGGAATGAAATCAGGAACACAGGCTTGACGAGGAAGACCAAAATACATTTCAACAGAAGAGTCCTTGGAACATTTCAACATAAGAGTCCTTGGACACAGAAAGACGACAAAAAGGGGTTCACACTGTGACAGTTATTTGGTTTTGGAGATAAATTTCGAAACATTATAAAATCTATTTATGAAAATTCAAATTGTCCAATCTCTATACCAGGAGATACATCACCTCAATTTACCATCAAACACGGGGTTAATCAGGGTTGCCCTATTTCTCCATTTCTCTTTATAATAGCTACAGAAATGCATTCTATCTTTATTATCTTTATGAAGACGCTAAAAGAAGTCCCCAAAATATTACAAATGATTCACACTTTCTCCAAAGCCTCCAGTCTAAAGCTAAATTTGAACAAGTGTGAGTTAATGCCAATTCACCAAAGTCATTTAACAGAGGCTTACAACATTCCTGTAAAATCTATGGTTAAATACATGGGCATACATATTTCCAAAGATTCAACTGAAAGCGAAAATATGAATGTGTGGAAAGTAGTAGATGAATGCCAAATTAAATTTAACTCATGGTTATTGAGAGATATTAACTTATTGGGTAGAATATTTTTAGCTAAAATGGAAAGCATTTCAAGGTGTATCTATCTTGCATACTAAATGGCTATTCCAAATAGAGCTATTAAAAAGATCAATCAGGTTAGTTTTGATTATATCAGGAAAAGGAATATTCACTACATTAAGAGAGCAGAGATGACCAAAGAATTCAAAGATGGTGGCCTACAAGCCATCGATTTAAATTTTTTAAATGGGACCTTGAAAATTAATTGGGTAAAATATTTCTAAACAACAACAACTTCTGGTTCCATATTCCCAGAGAAATATTCAAGAAATTGGTAGGGATAGAATTTTTACTTAGGTGTGATTTCACTATTCAGTGTATCCCGATTAATTATCCTTGTTTCACCAGCAGGTGATGTTACAGTGGAAACTCTTATACAATCATAATTTCACCCCACACAGAGGCATATATTCCAAGGGGGATGGGGGGGAGGGAACCCCCACAATAATCAAAACAAGCAAGCACAACCCCCCCCCCCCCCCCCCCATTATTTATACCATGATCAATGGAAACATGAGTGTAACACTTCTCAGTGGAAGGAGGAGGCGAGAAGCAGATTTCCTGGTTTAGGTAAGCGTTTTTATTTTCCTCTCTGCAGTAAATACACACTCTCAGGGCTTTTACGTTGTTCAATAACTCAGTCAAAAAAAATCCACAAACTAGTTCACAAAATAAACTCTCAACTTTCCGTGCCCAGGCTCTCTCTCTCATCTACCTGCGGTGTGGCTCTATTTATGCTGCTCTCCCCATGCTCACTGAAATTAGAGACAGGTGTTAGACATAATTTAACTCAGGTGTAAGCGCCCTTACCGCTTTCTCTCTCTCCGGAGAGATGCTTGACCACGCCCCCGCTGCCACAATGAGTATTTGCTTCACACTTCAATTTCTGCCTTTAATATGATTTAATTAGCATTCGGAACACATTCAAATCCATAACTAAAGCCATCCCTGACTCTATTATATGTTTAAATAAAGGAATTTTTACAAATTCTACTCCCATCACCCCGTGTCTCCCACAACATTTAATTGGAGGTTGTGACTTTAATCAAATTAAACTCTCAAACAAAACAATTCGAATTATATTCCATCTCGTACCCTATAGTAGCTTACAGAAACTCGATTTCACATATTTTCTAAAAAAACAACAAAAAAAAAACATTCACGTTACGAACTAAATATTTAAAATTCCCCTTAACTCCCAAAGCCAAAGAAATCCATTTTAAAATTTTAAATGGAATAATTCCATCCAGTGAATTCTTACAACAAAGATTTGGAATTGAAACCAGTAAATGTGTATTTTGTGACAATACTGAAACTACTGATCATTTATTTTTCCATTGTATGTATGCAGATGCTTTATGGCTTGATATACAGGACTGGCTTTATCCAAAGTTTCCTCACCTTGAAAACTTTTCTCAAAAGGACATTGTCTATGGACTTGTTATGAACAATGACAAAGATGACTTTCTGGTTAATAACATCCTTATTCTGGGAAAATGTTTTGTACACAAATAAAAGTACATGAAAGTGAAACCTAGGTTTTGTGTATTTCATAATGAGTTTCTTTATTATACAAAAGCCATTAAGGTGATGAAAAACAAAAATGCAATAAAACTTTTCAAATCAAATCAAAACCAAATCCCTTTATTGTCACTCAACCATATACACAAGTGGGTGAAAGCCTTGGGTGTGGTTCCAAGCATCATTGCAGTATGACAATAACAATAAACATCTGATTTACACAGTTTACACATTTGTTACACAACACAATATACACCTAATAATATACAATATACAGTATGCACAAAATAAGAAGGAAATAAATCTGGAAATAAATCTGAAGTGTTGTGCTGACATTCAGTTGTCGGTTGATAGTAGGTTGCCAGTGTGTTATTAAGAGAAGTATAAAATGTGAGTCCAGTCTGAGGCTAATAAAGTGCAGCGCTGATATATGTATCATGATCGATCAAGAGTTCATAAGTCTGATTGCTTGGGGGAAGAAGCTGTCATGAAGTCAGCTGGTGCGGGTCCTGATGCTGCGATACAGCCTGCCTGATGGTAGCAGTGAGCGCAGCCAATGGCTCGGGTGGCTGGAGTCTCTGATGATTTTTAGCATAATAGAAGAATATTATTTACATAAAAATCCCTAACCCCTTAAATATATATATATATATATATATATATATATATATATATATATATATATATATATATATATATATAATTATTATTTCTTGTATGTTTTGATTTGTCCTTTTATGCACCTGATCCTACTGTTCTTAATCCTAATTGTTCAATAATAAAAAAAATATATATATATTATTATCCCTTCTAGACACGATCCTTCAGAATCCTCCACCAAAGGAGATCTCAAAGCAAAGCACAGCCATACAGTTAATTAAGGAGGATGGTTCTTTTTTAAATTATTCAGAGTTTCCATTAGTCACAAAGAGTTTGAAAAAGTATTGAGATCCATCCCTGGAGGATTAAGATTGCTGTTCAGGAATTTATCAGATTTTCCAATCTGCAAAAAAGAAGATTTTATAGCTTTTATTCCTCTAGAAGGTGTAGATATTAGAAAATGTAATAATAGCATTATCAGATCTATGTGCAGAAGCAATAATACTCCCCCTAGTGTCATATATTGGAATATTAATTTGGAATATATACATTGGAAAAATACATGGAATCAATGTAATAAATACCTTATAACTAATCAAATTAAAGACTTAATTTTTAAAATTATTCATAGAATATATCCTGTCAAATATTATAAAAGATGTCAAATTGAAATTAATAATGAATGTGCATTCTGTAAAGTTGAACCAGAAACATTATCCCACCTATTTTGGAATTAATCTTGTCAAAAGATTCTGGAAGGATGTTGCTCAATTTATGTGTAGAAAAACGAATTATACTTTTTCCATTGAAGAAAATGATGTTTTACTTTATTTTCATCACAATAACAAAGATGTTAACTTTTCTTTTATTGTATATTTTATAATTATTTATGGAAGATTCTTTTTACATAGTTGAAATGGTCAGAAAAGAAACCCAATATTAACCTATTTTTGATAGACTTACAAGGATATTACAACATGACTAACTTTGTAAAATATTAAAGCCAAAAGATTTGTAATGATCTTTAATTTGTATAATTTAACATAATGCTGTTTGTATTGAAATCTCTAACTATTTGTATTGTCTTTTACTCCCCCCCTTTTTATACTTTCTATAGTGATATTATAAATTGTTTAATTTGTAAAAAAAATAAAAAATAAAAAAATAAAAATAAAATAAAAAACAGCCGCCGTGTCTGACGTTTAGAAGCCAAAGTGATGCCTGTTTTAAAACACACATTAAACTCTCAAGTTACTGAAAACACACTGATTCTTATAGTATTTTAATGTGTTATCTGATGGAGAAAATGCATTTGTACAATATCTTGACTCGATTTGGCACATTTTAATATTTAACTGGAGGAAAATTAAAGGCGATTTTAGAGGGCGCCAAGTAATTTTCAAAAAACCCGCTTCCATAATCGCGGGAGCGGTCAAAAAAAAAAAAAAAACCTGACGTAGAATTGACGTAATAATGACTGACAGAGGGGAGGGGCACGACAACTCTTTAGGAATGTGATATGTCCATGGTCAAAATTTTTTGAATTAGAATTACATGACAGTCTTCTATTAAGTGTATTCTATATCCTCTAGTGTATTTTATGAAATATATAATTTATGAATTATTAATAATACGATTCCTTTTAAGTTCTTGAATTTTGAGAAGTTCTTGTTGATTTAAGAAGCTTAAATGGCATGGTAAAAAGAACTTTTACACACATACACACACATGTTGGTGCGGCTATCCTTATGAGGACTCTCCATAGACATAATGATTTTTATACTGTACGAACTATAGATTCTATCCCCTAACCCTAAACCTAACCCTCACAAAAAAAAATAAATAAATAAATAAATAATTTCTGCAATTTTACATAAAAAAAATAAAATAAATAATAATAATAATAAAATTTTAAAAAACCATTGTTTAGTATGTTTTTTAAGCGATTTGAATTATCAGGACACTAGACATATCCTCATAATCCACATTTATAACATAATACCCTTGTAATTACCAGTTTGTAACCTAAAAAAAAGTCCTCGTAAACCACCCAAACCCGCCCACACACACACACACACACACTGTGGATTTGAACTACATAAAAAAATGTGGGTTGCTTTTATAAAGACGCTCCCTTAGTTTTTAGCCACATGTTTGATGACGGTCCCTTAGCTCACTCAGCGCTCAAACGGATCTTTTTGAGTGTGTCACTGTTTAACCGGTTCTACATTTAGTCAAACGACAGCCACCGGCAATGGTATACTACATTTTTAACTGAAAGACAGAATATCTGCGAAAATGACGGTGGATTTTGAGGAATGTATTAAAGATTCCCCCCGATTCAGGTAAGAACACATACGCGTGTTTTACTACTGACGCCTGTTCGCACGTGAATGTTCAGATCTTATTTGAAACGTCACATATGATTTCACATACAGTTAATTACATTGTTGACGAGTCTCCTCTGCTGTGTTTTAAGATTGGTCACAGTCAGTTTTATGGTCAATTCAGGGTTAACCGTAAAATACAAAAAGATTCAACGGGATTTTAAGTTCAAGTTATGCTGCGTTTATGTTAAGCGGTTTCATTTAAAAACACTGCGAGTCTTTATTAAAAAACAGTCCTGTAAATTAATTACAATATGGTCCGAAAACATAAACACTGTCTGTGTCTCAAAACCTAGTAAGATGCCTGACCGCAAACAGCATTTTGAGCATCATAGGCGCGTGCAGCTCTTCAGCTGACTCGGGATTCACATATGATGCCCACAATTGGTGCCTAATTAAAATATAATATATAATGTATTATAATAGGCAGATCAATAGGGTTCTAAGACTTCCACTGTGTTCTTGAGGGACCAGTTGAATGAATGTGGGCTCTGTAAGGACACGGATCTTTAGCTGAAAAGAAAATAGCACAATTTCTCTGGTTTGTTGTATAATGAATTGTGTTATTGTGTTATAGATGTTTTTGACTGCAGTGCTACATCATATACAGATGCATACGATTTTATCACTCGATCCTAATGCAACACCATCATTTGAAACCGTTTGCACTGATGATGTTCAGATGAATTCATGAAGGGGGGCGTTGCAGTTATTTACAAGCCAAGTATCATGATCACAGACCATGCAGAATGACTGAGCATATAGATGCATGTGCTCTGTGAAGCATGTATACATTCATATGCTAAAGTTACATTAATTATCACTAATTGATGACAAGGCTTACATGTACACAATCTGTTAACAATATTTGAAAATAGGGTCAAATGTAATCAGAGTACAACCATATAGTTGTCATCATAATTAATTAGTTAATTAAATAAACTGATTGGCTCATATATTGTTAGTAAATGTTTATTTTAATTACCAAGGGACCAAGGGTCTTATAGAACAGAACAGACTTTATTGTCTGGCCTGGCTTGTAAAGTCATTTTCTTCTGTCTCAGACACTAAGGCAACATGAAGTCCATTCTACAGCAATGATATTATGTATCATGAACAAAGACATTTATGCAGCAAACTGTGAGTGATGCTCAGAAATCTGTCCTTCCCAGCCACTTTGTGCCTCTGAGGCAGAAAGGACTTTTGGAAGGGAGACAGCAGGGTCATGGAGATGTGGATTCTCCTCAAGGGGGTTGATATTCTGGGCAGACCTCCAGTATTCCCAGCTTTGTGTTACACTTTAGGGCTAACACAATCCAGCGGCTAAGCAAAAAGTGTCCGACTCCAGTTATTTTTTACAGTCATGTACAGTCCATTCATGCATACTTATTTTTTGCTTTGTTTTTTTTTAGGTTTTAGAACATTATGCCACCTTTTGAGATTGTGACATCTTAGATAATCAATGGAAAGAAAAGATCCTTGTTAAAGGTGCACTAAATAATTTTTCAGCGTACATTTTGTTTTTACTCCTAAATAAATGTATAGTACTTTTGACAAATATGTCTAAAATGAAGTACAATCACTTAAGCAAGACTCCAGTCATGTTAGGATCACATGACAATCTGTATCTTGCAGTTTGGGTTTATAAACAAACTTATTCTGGGTTCAATACAAGTTAAGCTCAATTGGCAGCATTTGTGGCATAATGTTGATTACCACAAAAATAATTTTGACTCGTCTCTCCTTATTTTTATTTTTTTATAAAAATTTAAAAAAAAGAAAAGAAAAAATCAAGGTTACAGTGAGGCACTTACAATGGAAGTCAATGGGGCCAATATTTGGAAGGTTTAAAGGCAGAAATCTGAAGCTTATCATTTTATAAAAGCACTTACATTAATTCTTCTGTTAAAACTTGTGTTATTTGAGCCATAAAAGTGTTTAAATCGTCATTTTCACAGTTGTTTTAGGGTTTGTTGACATTACATCGTCATAGCAACGGAGTTGTAAAATTGGCCTTAACTTTACAGAAAAGGTTAGTAAGTAGTTTTATCACACTAAAATCATGTTAACACACATTCTATTTATATTTTGTGGCTATACTTTTAAAACAGTGAGTATTTTAACTTTTACTGATTGGCATGTTTACTTCCATTGTTGGTGCCTCACTGTAACCCAGGTTTTTGCTTTTTTAAAGAAAAGGAGGGGCAAGTCAGTTCATTTTTGTGGTAATCTATATTATGCCAAAAATGCTGCTGGTTGAGGTTAATTTGTATTGAATCCAGAATACTCCTTTAAGATGCTTACCTCAAACTCTGAAATTTTTCAAAGGATGTCAGCTTGTTAGGTTGCGTACCAGCCAACCTGATGTAACGTTACATAAACCACATGAGTACTCCTGGGGGCAGCAGAGCGGCTAATGCAGTCATATTGGTTGCTAAAAGGTGCTTTCAGTAATTATTCTGTTTGTCGTCTTGGGTTTACACTGACACTTAGTGGCATGGATGCAGCATCATTCAATCACAATAGTTTTTAGTTACAGATGCCATTGTAGAAATTCACTTTTCACAGTTAAAAAAGAGACAGAAGCAATTGAGACAGCCTAAAGAGATAGAAGAACTGTGGCAAATTCTCCAAGAAGCTTGGAACATCCTATCTGCCAACAACCAAGAAAAACTGTGTCCAGGTGTACCTAGGAGAATTTGTGCTGTTTTAAAGGCAAAGGTGGTCACACCGAATATTGATTTAGCTTTTTTTATGTTTACTGGACTTTGTAAGACATTAAGTGATAAATGAAAACTATTTATGTCATTATTTTTGAAGACATCCTCACTATGCAACATTTTTCACAAGTGCCTAAAACTTTTGCACAGTATTGTATATTCCAAAGGGACTCCCGAAGCCAACTGCTCTTTTTATAATGTTTGGATTAATGCCTGGATAATATAACACAAGGTACTGTGATACAAATACAAGTGGAATAGTGCACATAAAGAATAACATTGTGCAGAAAAAAATATGATGCATAGCCTAGTATTAAAAGTAATTTATAAGAAAACATTGGCTCACAGTCTTTTCTTTATTGAAATTATTGCAATGCTTTGTTATATTATCCTTAAGAACAGTAACAATATAAATGCTAATAGGTCTAATAATTGAATCTGCAATAAGGGAAAGTGCAGGAGATCCCGTTTGGAGATGAGCAGGAACAGTTGACTCGCATGGAGGACATGGAGATCTAGATTGTTCATTAAAGTTTTTAGTTTTTTTGAGCAGGCAAAGTTGTGTAGTTTTGTGTATCTGAATACAAACAAAATGGTCATAATTGTTTGAACAAATAAAACAGGCTGCTAATACTGAGAAAAAGAATAAAAAAATATTTATGCGTAACTCTTTTAATAATAAAAACAGCAACAACAATAATAATAATAATAGCAGCAGCACAAAAAAATTGTCATTACATCGATGGCTGTGGCCCTTGACTTTGTATTGTTGACAGAATTTGGCCCTTGGTGAAAACTAATTGGGGAACCCTGGCCTAGACCATGTAATTACTTGGTGCACCTTAATGTATGATTTCTACGTTTGACGCAGTGACCCTGTGAATGCCATGGTGATTTGAATATAGTATTTACTTCCTCTCTCTAAAGATTTATTTTCAGCTTTGTCTCTTACAGTTTGGCTATTTAAGTTACTGTACTTTCTGGATTAAATATTAGACACTTCCCATAAACAAGACATTCAAAGGGACCTCTGTTTAGTTGTCTCTGGATTTACAAGATTTCCAGAAAGTAACTGGACCATCTACAAACAGAGTCAGAGCTCCTTGAGGAATATTCAGTTTCACACAAAACATGGGCCTCCATTGTGTCACCCTAGTCAGTCAATGAACAGAAATTGATGGGTACCGCAGTGTGTGCACATGTTGATGGACAGCCAGCTGCTGTTGTGTAACACAACGAAACTGGGACACAGAGTGTAGGAGGTAAGAATCAGGATGATCTTCCCATTCATTAAAGCAGGTTGTCAACTGCAGGAAAGGTGGATGTGAAGTCAAGTCAGTTTTTACATGCTTCAACCTGCAAGTTGCAACAGGATCAGAACACGTCAGAGTGGATTATTTAGGGAAAATCAGGTGTGGCTGTAATACATACCGCACACTAAGGAAGTTATTATATAGGCCTGAATAAAATTTTAATCCATCTAGGTGGAACAGTGTCTTGCTATTAAATCTTGCAGGGCTAAACAAATTTTTTCTTATATACAAATTCACATTCATCTTTGCAAGTATGTAAACACAGACACTTTTAACTGTGCAAGCTCAATTTCACATGTCGCACTTTGAAATGTAGCACAACGCAATTCATTCTCGGCGCAAGGGGCGCTATTGCAGGAATTAGAATAAATTGTTTGTTTCTATGGTCAGTTTTCTTGACACTTTCAGGTTAACTGTTGTCATGATGGAGCTACAGTTTGAAATTGGCATAGGAAATCAGAGTTACTGTCAGATTTGAACTGTAGATGTTTATAGCTAGCTACCTGAATAACCTGGTTTAATGGCATTAGACATTTAGGAACTATTTTCGCTGCTAGAGCAAAAATGAACAAAATAGCAGGCCATATTGTGTCTTAAAAATTTAGGTTACTCAATATCAACTGCTTATTTACTAAACCAAAACAACAGTGAATGCAATTTCACTCAACACATTTGTGCTGTTAAAACCAGCATGGCTGAAATAACCTGTTGCCAAATCACAGCCATGCTAATATTCAGTACAACAGCATTATTGCAAACATGATATTGCTTAAATAAAGGGACTGCACACTTGTGTTGCGATGCATTTACCAAGTACTCACATCTGTGTTTTAGTGTATTTCTGCCCTAAGATTTCACTGTTGGGCCCATTGGAGAGTGGATGGCCCTCCTTTATGGGGTCTGCTTTTGTGTGTGTGTTTCAAATAAGCTATGTCAGTAAATGTGAGATATCATGTCGCAAACAGTTTCACTCCACAGTCTTTTCACAAATGTCAAAGTCATATGTACACTCACACACGTCACAATACCCATCATTCAGTCATGACCATCAGCGGCCTTTTCTTTGACAATGCAGTAGAACTGGCGTGGTGCTTTGTATACAAAGCCATTAACTCCTTTTCACAGAAGTGTGCACCTTTACATATCAGCCCACAATAGTCATGGTTTCACAGTGATATCTGCAGTAGGTGTTCATTAAACCTCAGTACTTCCTCTGTGGATATTGATGGAGCTGTCAAACAGCAAAATCGAGTTTGTCGGAAGCAGAGTTGGGAGGGTTACTTTTGAAATGTATTCCACTACAGATTAAAGAATACATGCTGTAAAATGCAATTTGTAACGTATTTCATTAGATTACTCAAGGTCAGTAACGTATTCTAAATACTTTGGATTACTTCTTCAGCACTGGTAGATTTTTTCACTTGTTTTGACTATAAAAAAAACTCTGCCAGTACAGTAAGACAAAATACACATGTTAAAAATATATAAAAAACTTAAATATCTTGTCCAGTGTTGTTTCTAAAACAAGATAAATCAAATTTATCTTGTTTTAAGGATTTTTAGATATTTTTACAGGAAAACAATACAAAAATTATTATCAAGAATAAGATTTTTGCCCTAAAATCAAAGGTCTTACTAGAAAAAAAGAAATTATGATCTAATGTGAATTTTCTTGATAAAAAAAAATATGATCGTGCCTTGGAACGTGAATATAAAATGGCTAGAAATAGCATTTTAACTTAGCGTAAAGCTGACAATTTACTCAAAGTTTATTTCTATTTCTTGTGCTCCAAACTTACTTCAAACTTACTTCTCTGTCTGCTCGTATGAATGTAACACATCATAAGAAAGTTTCACCGCTGTTCAAATGCACTTTGGATCACATCATTTATATGCATAAATGTTTTCCATCTGAAAGGACTAAATATTAAATGAAACAAATGACATAAAATGCAAAGTAATCTCTTCAGTAATCAAAATTCTTTTTGAATGTAACTGTATTCTAAATACCAATTATTTAAATTGTAACTGTAGTGGAATACAGTTACTTATATTTTGTATTTTAAATACGTATTCCCATTACATGTATTTCGTTACTCCCCAACCCTGGTCGGAAGGAGTCAAAGTGGAGGATTAAGTAAACTGTGGCAGTCTGGTTTGACAAACTAAATACATCCTGTTGAACCATTCAGCAACAATACTTTGTGTCAAAACAAGCACCAAGTGATGGCATTTTCATTCATTATGCTTTTACTGAATGGCACAACTGTATTTTTTGTGTAGTTACATAGTTACAGGAAACTACCACTTTTCTCCTGGCTTCCCACAGTGAAGGAAAGCGACAGAAATGGGGTCATGACCCTAGAACACAGCATGTGTTTCTAATGGATGGGCTTCCTAAATCGGCTCTCTGGAATGCATGAGAAGAATGTATGGTTCAAGATGACAAGGAACAGAACCTGAGAACATGGTATGAGTGTTGCCATAATGTTGAATCCATCCTTTAACATACTGCCTGGTCTTTGCGATCTTTTCCTAAGTAGATGTATAGGAAATTGCTTTACTTAAATTATAACAACACGTTTATTGTTTATTGGAACAATATAAAAATCTATATCTCGTTTGTCAAATTCAATGGTCAATCAATACATATTTTAAAATGTTTTTTGTGTGTACAGAAGGTATATAAATGATAACGATTTAATTTTAACAAACAGGATATACACACATTTGCTAAATTAACATGAACAGTTATTTTATGCAATATTTACGAAAACAATTGTGCACTATTCATCAACATTCTGTTGGTAGATTTTGAAACCGTCAGAATGGGGTGCTAACATTTCTGTTCGGGCATGGTTACCGGTCAGTGCTTGGCTTGGCATCGATGCCTCTTTCACGCATCAATAATCCGAAGATTTTCCTGATGATTATCGGTATGTTGCACAATAGTCTTTGTATTTTCTGACATATTTCAAAACACAACTTCGGTAAAGTGTGAGCGGTAGGGTAAATTAAAGGGGGTCGCACACCGCATGTGTCTGGCAGACGACATGGCGCATTCTAAAATTCGAAACAAATATTTTCTACAAAGGTACTCACACACCAGCAACACTCAGCGTCAAAATTCTGCAGTGCCACGGAGCACAACTTGCATTTTTCCATTAAATTTTGAGGACAAAATTATTTACTCTAGCCATCACTGGGTGATATATTGTGTATATGTAGTTTTCATATAGCCTTCACAATGTATTTTCAGTTACAATTATGTAGTTTTGTGGTTTGTCAGCTTGAATAAAAGACCTACTCAAGGCTACAGTCAGAGAAATTGCATAATAAATGTCGCCATTTCTAATTGGTTATACCAGTTTCATACACTAACCTGCAAACTCATCAACGTCACTTTGTTCATTCCTGAAGTACAAAAACCTTAATAACTGTGGACTGCCATCTGCTGCGCCACATCAGCTCTCTGTGTTCTGATAACTGTGCCTTGCCACCCACTACAGTAAATGTTATTTCAAACGCTATTACACCAGACTGCTAAACAAAAGGCTAACTGAGTGAATTGGAAAGCACACAAATTAGGCTTCTAATATAAATGTTGACGAATTTTAATATATCGATGCCTCAAAAATATATAAATAAAAAAGTGCCGATCAATAATCGATATATCGATATTTGATCTATTTCATCTGTAGTCAATGCTGATAACAACCTGTTTTGGTAACACACAACTTAATTCTATCAAAAATGTCAACAGGATTTAATCCGTTCTCTTCAACATCACTTTTTTTGAAAAATGAATATCTTCTCTGTTTCCTAATAAACATAAGGCAATGTGAGCTGATATCATTTGCAGTGGATCTGTCAGGACTTGCCGCCATGGCAACAGGCTTTATGGATAGGAGGTAGATGCCTACCTCTTTCTGTGCTTCATCTGTCCTAGGTAGCTAAAGAAGAAGTGACCTACCTTTGCCAAATCAAACGCTGTGGAACAGAGTCATAATTCACCGAAGATGAATTAAAATCCACTTGATATATCCCTGTGACCTAAGTGATTTGCGCATTATATCTCTTGATTTAATGTATTAAATCCCATAAGACTATTTCATTTGAAAGATCAAGGCAAAATATATCGCTGTTAATTTAATACATAAATCTTATTTTCTAATGTATAGTACTTAGTGGATTGAATTATGATTGCATTCCAGGCCAAAATATTTGATCACAAGCTCTACACAAAGAAATTCTGTTGGGGAACCAGTAATCCTATAGGATTTATCCTATGGAACAGGTTTTTGGAATAGGTATGTTTGCATTGGGTCATTCGCTTGACCTGGATTAAAGCCTGAATCTCATTTCTGTCTGCATATAAAAGAGCTTTAGAGGGAATTAAGTTCTAGAATTGATAGTAATAGCACACAAACAAACACTGTGGCTAATTGTGTCAGACATGTCCTGATTTTTCTTTTGCTACTAACTAAATATTGCATACTGTATAGTTGGGTCTAAAAGTCAGAGACCAAATTGAAAATCTGGAATTATCTGGGAAAATCTTATTTAAACCTTTTACATTTATTGAATTCTTTAGTATTTTGAAAAAAATAAAATTATATATATATATATATATATATATATATATATATATATATATATATATATATATATAATATTATATATATATACACATACATGTACACTATATTGCCAAAAGTATTCACTCATCTGCCTTTAGACACATATGAATTTAAGTGACATCCCATTCTTAATATGACGTCGGCCCACCCTTTGCAGCTATAACAGCTTCAACTCTTCTGGGAAGGCTTTCCACAAGGTTTAGGAGTGTGTTTATGGGGATTTTTGACCATTCTTCCAGCAGCGCATTTGTGAGGTCAGACACTGATGTTGGACGAGAAGGCCTGGCTCGCAGTCTTCACTCTAATTCATCCCAAAGGTGCTCTATCGGGTTGAGGTCAGGACTCTGTGCAGGCCAGTCAAGTTCTTCCACACCAAACTCGCTCATCCATGTCTTTATGGACCTTGCTTTGTGCACTGGTGTGCAGTCATGTTGGAACAGGAAGGGGCCATCCCCAGACTGTTCCCACAAAGTTGGGAGCATGGAATTGTCCAAAATCTCTTGGTATGCTGAAGCATTCAGAGTTCCTTTCACTGGAACTAAGGGGCCAAGCCCAGCTCCTGAAAAACAACCCCACACCATAATCCCCCCTCCACCAAACTTCACAGTTGGCACAATGCAGTCAGACAAGTACCGTTCTCCTGGCAAACGCCAAACCCAGACTCATCCATCAGATTGCCAGATGGAGAAGCGTGATTCGTCACTCCAGAGAACGCGTCTCCACTGCTCTAGAGTCCAGTGGCGGCGTGCTTTACACCACTGTATCCGACGCTTTGCATTGCACTTGGTGATATATGGCTTGGATTCAGCTGCTCGGCCATGGAAACCCATTCCATGAAGCTCTCTACGCACTGTTCTTGAGCTAATCTGAAGGCCACATGAACTTTGGAGGTCTGTAGCAATTGACTCTGCAGAAAGTTGGCGACCTCTGCGCACTATGCGCCTCAGCATCCGCTGACCCCGCTCTGTCATTTTACGTGGCCTACCACTTCGTGGCTGAGTTGCTGTCATTCCCAATCGCTTCCACTTTGTTATAATACCACTGACAGTTGACTGTGGAATATTTAGTAGCGAGGAAATTTCACGACTGGACTTGTTGCACAGGTGGCATCCTATCACAGTACCATGCTGGAATTCACTGAGCTCCTGAGAGCGGCCCATTCTTTCACAAATGTTTGTAGAAGCAGTCTGCATGCCTAGGTGCTTCATTTTATACACCTGTGGCCATGGAAGTGATTGGAACACCTGAATTCAATTATTTGGATGGGTGAGCGAATACTTTTGGCAATATAGTGTATATGTTATGAAGTAAAATTTATAAGAAATGTTTAAGGTTCTGCACTATTTCTAGCTCACAAATCAAACAAACTAATTTGTAACATTAAAGGAATAGTTATGATAATTCTCTCATTATTTCTCACCTTATGCCATTTCAAACTCTGAATTTCTTTCTTCTGCAGAACATAAACACATCATATATCCTGGAAAATATCTTCATTTGTGTTCCACAAAAGAAAGAAAGTCATACGAGTTTAAAACGGAGGAATAGTTAAAGGAATAGTTCACCCTGAATTGATAATTGTGTCATAATTTTCTCAGTCTTTTTACTCATGTCTTAAAATAAGTCTGGGCATAGAAATGCATCTTCTCGTGGACTTAAAACTTTTCTGACATGTTTTGTAAGTTCTGGTTTATGTGCAGCTGTATTGTGTTCTCTAATATTAATATCGCTGGTGATTCAGTTTCTTGCTTGAACGCTCCATCTCACGAGCGGGGGCAATGTAACTGCTGCTCTCGTTCACGCTCATGAATGGGCAAAGGTGTGTGTATATATATGTATATACACACACACACAGTGCATTCAGAAAGTATTCAGACCCCTTCGTTTTTTTCACATTTTGTTATATTGCAGACTTATGCTAAAATGCTTTAAAAAAAATTAATAATCTACTCTCCATACCCCATAATGACAAAGCAAAAACCATATTTTTGATAATGTTGCAAATTTATTAAAAAGATAAAACTGAAATATGACATATTGACATAAGTATTCAGACCCATAGCTCTGTACTTAGTTGAAGCACCTTTGGCAGTGATTACAGCCTCAGGTCTTTTTGGGTATTATATGACAAGCTTTGCACACCTGGATTTGGGGATTTTCTGCCATTCTTCTCTGCAGATCCTCTCAAGCTCTGTCAGGTTGGATGGGGACCGTCGGTGGACAGCCATTTTCACGTCTCTCCAGAGATGTTCGATTGGGTTCAAATCCGGCCTCTGGCTGGGTCACTTAAGGACATTCACAGAGTTTTCCCTAAGCCACTCTTGTGTTGTCTTGGCTGTGTGCTTAGAGTCATTGTCCTGTTGGAAGGTGAACCTTCGGCCCAGTCTGAGGTCCTGAGCGCTCTGGACCAGGTTTTTTATTAAGGATAGCTCTGTATTTTGCTGCGTTAAACTTTCCTTCAACCTTGACCAGTCCCCCAGTCCCTGCCACTGAAAAACACCCCAACAGCATGATGCTACCACCACCATGCTTCAATCTTTGTTTCATCAAAGTCTGAGAGTCCTTTAGGTGCTTTTTTGCAAATTCCAAGCAGGCTTTCATGTGTCTTGCACTGAAGAGAGGCTTCCGTCTGGCCACTCTGCCATAAAGCCCAGATCGGTGGAGTGTTGCAGTGATGGTTGTCCTTCTGCAAGTTTCTCCCATCTCCACACATGATCTCTGGAGCTCAACCAAAGTAACCATCGGGTTCTTGGTCACCTCTCTTACCAAGGCCCTTTTCCCCTGATTGCTCAGTTTGGCCAGGCGGCCAGCTCTAGGAAGAGTCCTGGTTGTTTCAAACTTCTTCCATTTAAGAATTATGGAGGACACTGTGCTCTTGAGAACCTTCAATGCAGCCGAAATTATTTTGTAGCCTTCCCCAGATCTGTGCTTCGACACAATCCTGTCTCTGATGTGCATTTTCAGCTGTGAGACCTTATATAGGCAGGTGTGTGCCTTTCCAAATCATGTCCATTCAATTGAATGTTCCACAGGTGGACTCCAACTGAAGTGTAGAAACTTGTCAAAGATGATCCAGAGAAATGGGATTCACCTGAGCTAAATTTCAAGTGTCATAGCAAAGGGTCTGAATGCTTATGTCAATGTGATATTTCATTTTTTTA
Organism: Myxocyprinus asiaticus; assembly: GCF_019703515.2. NCBI lineage: Eukaryota > Metazoa > Chordata > Actinopteri > Cypriniformes > Catostomidae > Myxocyprinus > Myxocyprinus asiaticus. The sequence continues at coordinate 20,470,129 of NC_059378.1, read as the reverse complement.
TTTATTTATTTATTTATTTATTTATTTTTAATATAAATTTGCAAAGTTATCAAAAATCTGGTTTTTGCTGTGTCATTATGGGGTATGGAGTTTAGACTGATGTGATTTTTTTATTTATTTTTTAAGGCTGCAACATAAAAAAAATGTGAAAAAATGAAGGGCTCTGAATACTTTCTGAATGCACTGTATATATATATATATATATATATATATATATATATATATATATATATGTATGTATATATATATATATATATATATATATATATATATATATATATATATATGTGTGTGTGTGTGTGTGTGTGTGTGTGTGTGTGTGTGTGTAGGATTTACAAAGTGTTTACTCTTAGATTTATTTGACAAGCCAACATATGGGTTTAAAGAGTCAGTCAGCACTAAAGTGTTCATCATAAATCAAACCCACGAGGAAAAGGTTTAATAAGAGTGCAGAGGATCTACAACTCAAGGAACTACTTTTCTTGGGAAGAGTGCTCCACCATGGCTTCAAGCACATGCTGAGAATACCAGGATGCTCTCTTTCATGTCAAAATCATGGCAGTGCCACTGAAGAACAATAAAGCAGCACAATAAATTGAGATGTCACTCAGTTCTTGTGGTGTGAAAATATTTTGTGGTAGTTAGCAAGAGAAAATTTTATTTCATCATGCAGTCTAGGCTGACAGCATTTATGTAATTTGTTTAAGCTTTGTAATGGAATAATAGTTGCTTTTTTTCCTCTGATTCCTTGGTTAATGGCGGTTTGAATGGTTACCATATTAAATTTCCTTTTTTTGAAACTCCTCCTGGGTAAGGATTGGCGATATGGCTACAAAAATTATATCTTGAAATTTTTCAACCTATTAATGATATTTGGTATACTGTATATCTCAATAATTATGTGTTTGCTCTGAAATGGATAAAAAGTGTTTTCTTGTTTTTAAAAAGGATCCATCGTTTTATCCAAACAGCCATTGTAGCCACGTAGACTCAATATTTTAAAGTCACTGAATACAAATCTAATTAGAAATAATTAAGGCATGTTTCCCACAGTTTTTCTTTTAATAAACACAAGGATTTTATTTGAGATTTAATCATTTTCATTGATATGCACTTTTCTGTTTATATTTTAGGGCTACACAATTAATCAAAATAAAAATGTAATTAAATAAATAAAAAGTCTGCTCCCTTCAAAGTTTGTTTCCGGTGCTCTGTCCAGTCTATATTAAGTTCGAGCATTATTGCGGTGTTTTCAGAGTGATTCTGTGCTCCACAACTCCATCTAATATTTAGAGTAACAGAAGTGCTCAGAGTTCGGTTCCGTTCGCTTATGTGTGCTAAGCGCATTATTTACACTCACGTGCGTCCTGTGTGAAGTGGTTATTTTTATCTGTGGTAGCAGCATCTCTGTCTCCGCCAGGCACAGGTATCATAATAATAACGCAGAATGCAAGATGGGGTATAATTCAAACATCTTAATTAAATTTATTAAGTTACACTCCCAGCGGCAACAAGGGAAAGCAGAACTAATATTACCAACATCCAACAAAATGAAAAGGAAGGAACGTACATATAATAAATCTATATCAAATATTTAGATACTAAAACATAATGCATTACTAAATTAAATATAATAAAATAATGAAATCAAATAATTAAATGAAATTGTGACAAACTAACCAAAACTTTCACTTTAAGTTTTATTACACCAATGGGATATCAGTTCAACTTCAGTTTGACATTAAGCCTCATTCTTTAGGACTATCTTAAATACAGTAAAGAATAGTTTGTGGAAGCCTACTTGTTTTTAAGGCCTAGAGTAAAGAGTAAAATGGAATATTTTGTTTATTCAAATTTTTTTCCCCTCCCCTTTTCTCCCCAATTTGAAATGCCCAATTCCCAATGCACTCTAAGCCCTCGTGGTGGCGTAGTGACTCGCCTCAATCCGGGTGGCGGAGGAGGAATCTCAGTTGCCTCCGTGTCTGAGTCCATCAATCCGCGCATCTTATCACGTGGCTCGTTGAGCGTGTTGCCGCGGAGACATAGCACGTGTGGAGGCTTCACGCTACTCTCTGCGGCATCCATGTACAACTCCTCACGCGCCCCATTGAGAGCGAGAACCACATTATAGCGACCACGAGGAGGTTACCCCATGTAACTCTACCCTCTCTAGCAACTGGGCCAATTTGGTTGCTTAGGAGACCTGGCTGGAGACACATATTTTGTTTATTTAATTATTCAATCAACCAACAGTATTTTTGACAGCAAAAACTAGGCAAAACTATGGTATTACCAACAGGGAAATTTATTTAACAGTGACACTGAGCAGAAAGCTTACATGTAACCAGTTTTGACAGAGCTGATGATAAAAAGTTAAATGACCAGCATTGTTCGGTTAGATGAAAAGAAAATTGGTGATTGGTATCGGATGTTAAAATCCTGATTGGAGCATCCCTCATATTCAAGTTAACTGTGTTTCAAAAACAATGATGATTAGTGGGCTGAGACCCTATCACAATATAGACAAAAACAGGTACAATTTGAATATGAAGAAGACAATGTTATTTCTTTGTTTCACTGTTTATATATTTATTTGTTTGTTGGAGACTTGAAAAAAGGTCTCAGTTTGGTTCTATTTAAGAGGACTCAAGTGTGAACACCCCTAGTAGCCTTTTGGCAGTTGAACATGTGAAAAACATTACTTTTTTTTTTTTTTTGTCTGTCATAATCGTAGTTCAAATTGCAATTGCAATATTTTTCAGAATAAATCATAATATGACTTTTTGTCCAAATCGTGCAGCCCTATTATATTTATATTTGATATACAATGATACATAGTAGCTTAAGAAAACATTATTTAACTTCATATATTTTTACTAAAGCTGCATTTTTGTTTTTGTTTTTGTTTTTTTGAATGAACAAGGTGTTCGAAATATTTATTTATTATTACAAATAAAATGTCACTTGTTTTTGTAATCCAGTTGACTATTGCGTAATAATAAATTACTGTGGGACCCAGTCAAGTTTATTATTATAATATAATACTGAATTATCGTTATTATTTTAAGGATTAGAATTGTTTTATAGACAAGTAACATATTTTCTGTCCTATTTACATTCACCTGGAGCTTTTATTTTGACACTGGAAGTGCAGTGTGTATTTGAAAGTTTAAAAGTGGTTACTAATGTTTTAGTTGAATCATTACTAAAGAATTAAAATTTTCATCAGTAATGTCTGTCTTATGTACCTTATGCATTATGCACCACTTTTTCATTTTCATATTTTTTTATTTATATTTTATTTTTATTTCTGGGATTTTGATTGCACCATTAACTGGATCTGATATTTTATTCATTTTGGACTCTTGTAACCTCTATGTGTTTGCCTGTTATAGTAAGGAAAGACTAAGAAAATGTTTAACATTCTGTAATTCAATTTTAAAAACTATCAGCCGAATAATCAGTTATCAGCCTCTTCCACCACCTTAGTTATTGGTATCGACAAAATCCACTACCAGTCCGCCTCTAGTTTCCTTTACAGTGGATGCATCTCAGTCAGCCATAAGTTATTATTATGGACCTAACTAAGTTAACGTTTTGACGTTTTGAACACTTGATGCTCGAAATTATGTCATTCACTGTCGTTTCCAATATTACACAAAGATAAAAGCAAAAGCATAACTGGTGTGCTGCCTCTTGAAGAAATAACAGAAACCAGAATGGTGAGATCATGAAGTCAATGAGTTAGATTATCAAGATGAACTCTGCCAATGTGAAGCAATCTCCTATATCCTCTGAATCTGTAGACACAATGAAGGTGTACATTGTTAAAGCTCAGGTAGGAGACTCCTTATCCGGTCCTACATAATGTTGAAGGCATGTTCCCTTAGGCGTGCATCATATGAGTCTAATGACTCATAACGATGATATCTGTGAAAGAACCTAGATAATCTTTGTTGTATACCCTATCTCTGTTATAAAGGGCTCATTGTAGAGCATTTAAGGTTTTGGACAACAAGTCAGGCTTAGTTGCTTAGATTGCTGATTATAGTTTGAGTGATTTATACATTTTTTTGGTGACCTCATTGAATTCAGTACGAGAAAATTGTTGGCTCATACCTGGGATGTTACTTCAAATCTAAAATATCTTGAATACAGAGATAGTTTTTCTTACGAACAGGAAGACTTCATTTCACAGTGTGGTCCATGATGACCAGGCCTTGGATTTTATTATAGCAGTATAATCTAATTCAATTTTGCTGTCTTGGGGTAGGAACAATGAAGGTTGCATTCAGAGTTGAAGTCATAACTGAGTTTAAAATTTCATATTGATGATACATTTTGTATTCGTCCTGGAAAAATTACTGCATACACATGCAATGCCTTAAGGGAGCAGTGCGCAATTTCTACACTATAATGGTACCAAATGGAATGGCAATTTGTTTATTTCATTTGCCTAACAAAGCAATATTGCCTCAACCAGTGGTGAGAGTTTTGGGTGGGACTACCTATTTGCCAGAGCATCCATCCATATGCTTGCCCTATAGAATTCCATAGTTATGTATAAATTGAAGTTGTTTTTGTGCTACAGGTGCTGTCAGTAGGCTGTAACTTGTATTTTACCCTGGAATACTCCTTTAAGGGTTTTATCAGAAATGTTAATCCTCAACATTTTTTGCTGTTGCCATAAATTATTTTAATACAGTGTCTGTTTACAAGAATTGTCTTTTCAAGAATCCAAGATATTCCTGGAATATGCGTGAGCATGTATTGTAAGCAGCATTAAAGCTGTTGGGGAATTAAAATCTAGTGTAGAGAGTGCATATGCTCTTATGGTTTTGTGCATGGATTGTTGTCATTAACAATGGCCTAGAAGTAGAGGTCACCATGCCGGTCTATTTTTAGCTGCTTATTTCCCACAAATGGATGAAAAAAGTGCAAAGAATTGCCAGTTTTGATTGGTTATCTGTCCTAGAAGATCCTTTGGAAGAAGTCATTGTTGACTAGCCTGTTTGTGGACAGGCAGAATTTGGATATGTGCTTTCTATTTTTTGCTATGTTTTGTTTGCATTTTTATTTATTTTTTACCTATTGCCCTTTATCATGGTTGTATCTTACGTGATCATTGCTATTGGTCTATTTAATTTTGGCTTCTGACAAATTCAGTTCTGGGTCACTGGATTCTGTGGCCCTCTTGAGCACTTTGTGAAAACATGTTTACATCCTTTACTTGCTGCCCAGATCTGTTCATCCTGCATTTGGGGCCATTTGTTCAATGTGAGTGCCTCCAAACTGCATGACATCACAGATCCTTTGTGAATAATAAAGTAAAAATGTATTTGTTGACAACAATTATCTCGACTTCTCTTCTTTGTTTAAAGCTTCATAATTAGTGCGAAGGCAAGCATCAATTTTACTATTGATAGGGTTAGGTATTTGAACAATTCCTAACCCTAAGCATTAACCTTTGGTACGTACTGTAACTCGTCCAGCATTGTGTGTGCAACAAACATAAATGATACCTCAAATTGCGTGACTTTTTGCAAATGGCTGAGTAGAGGTGTGCTTTTACTTTAAACCATCATACATATTTATTTTTGCCCAGCAGACAATAAAACACAGGACTGTATATTGCGACAGTTTTGCTCACATTTGCGATTTAAAAATGTATGCTAATATGTAACAACATTTTTTAACCCATTCGCAAGTGGCCGATAAGTATAATTTCCGTCTGTATAATGAATCTGATGTCTGCTTAGCTACTGCCAAATCTGAATGCTCTAACTTTGGTGGTTGCTGTGTGGATCATATTCAGGATTGCAGTAATGTTTTTTCTTTGTTTCGCACTAATAGACTGGCCACGCTCAAGAGTCAACAGTATTACAACCAGCACTCAAAAAAGAGAGCAACAGAACTGATGTGATCAAATAAAATGCAAGATATTACTTTGTTTGCCCTCTGTGAGAATATAGTTGCTCGATTTCCAGAGAACGAGCTTGAACAGTGGTGCTTTAGACACTGGCTTCAGTATGTTTCTGAGATTCAAAGAAACACCATAGTGGGATGTATTCCTCCTAATAAGCTTTTCAGATTAGTAGTCGATGGATGTGGGTTTTTCAGTTTTCTATGGGTTAGTAGTAGTAGTTAGTAATATTGTTAATAAATCATTTAAAAATAACAATAAGGCAATTTCGACCATACTGTTTTGTGCGCTAATACATTTTAATTTGTGCTAGTTAATTTTTTAGTTCACTAGCACCAGTGCTAACACCTAAAAAAGTAAGAGTACAACCCTGAAACAAGTGAAAAAAATCCTAAGCCATGTCAAGGGACCAGAATATTGTATTGAAACTTGGGGTTGGGCTCTTTTGACTTGGGCCAAAAAGCAACCACCTAGAGCACCTTTGCAACACCCCATAGTAACCACCCAGAACACTCTAGCAACTGCATAGCAATGCACTAAAAACCACCCAGAACACCTTAGTGAACATAGCAGTGCCCTGGCAACCACCAGCAATACCTCAACATCATGGTTTAACATAAAGTTTTACACAGGCAAGCACCAATAAAATTTTCTTTAGAAAATATAAAAATGTAGTTATAGTGTGTCCAATGATTGATTGTCCATAGGTCATTGACATGACCACTGCAGCAAGATGTCACCTTTAAAGTAAAAACCAACCTTCAAACTTTGTTTCATTGTGTCATAATCCATTTCTCTGCATTGCAGAGTAAAATTACCGTATTGGAAACAACCATACATAATAAATTCTAGGCTCCAAACCCAAACAACTGGTTTTGCTTGTCACATTATTCCCGCTGCAGTTCTTTTGCATTCCGAAACTCTGCACATGAAGACATGCTGCTGTTTAAAGCAAACCCATACTGTCTGCAGGTCTCAGAAATGCAGCTTTTACATTATTGATTGTTGTTGTTTTTGGCAACAAATGAATCACTTAAATATAGGATAAGATAAAGTGACAGTGGCCTGTGGACCCATCTGTCACAATGTTAAGATTAGGGATCGACCACTAATGGCCGATGCTGATATCCAGAGAGCAGGGTGGCCGATAGGCTGATACAATGTTGATATGAGCCAAAACATTATGACCACCTGCCTATGGAAGACCATGCAACGTGGAAGACCATGCTGTTGGTCTTCCATGTGCTGCAAAAACAGCGCTGACCCACCGAGACATGGACTCTACAAGACCCTTGAAGGTGTCTTGTGGTATCTGGCACCAAGACATTAGCAGCAGATCCTAAAAGTCCTGTAAGTTGCGAGGTGGATCCACCGTGGATAGGAATTGTTAGTCCAGTACATTCCACAGATGCTCAATTGGATTGAGATCTGGGGAATTTGGAGACCAGGGCAACAACTTGAACTCTACATCATGTTCTTTAAACCATTCCTGAACAATGTGTTTAGTATGGCAGGGCGCATTATTCTGCTGAAAGAGGCCACTGCCATCAGAGAATACCGTTGCCATGAAGGGGTGTAGCTGGTCTGCAACGATGTATAGGTAGGTGGCACGTGTCAAATTGATGTCCACATGAATGGCCAGACCCAGGGATTACCAGCAGAACATTGGTCAGAGCGTCACACTCCCTCCACCGGCTTGTCATCTTCCCACAGTGCATCCTGGTGCCATCACTTCCCCAAGTAAACAGTGCACACGCACAAGGCTGTCCACGTGATGGAAAATGCCTTCGACGGTGGACAGGGGTCATCATGGGCACTCTGACCAGTCTGCAGCTACACAGCCCCATACACAGCAAGGTAAATGCACAGTGTGTTGTGACACATTCCTCCCATAAACCATCATTCATTTTTTTGTGACTTGTGCCACAGTAGACCTTCTGTCGGATCAGACCAGACGAGATAACCTTCATTGCCCTCATGCATCGATGAGCCTTGGGCACCCAACACCCTGTTGCTGGTTTGTTGTTTGTCCCTCCTCGGACCACTCTCGGTAGGTACTCATCATTGCTGACCTGGAGCATCCCACAAGCCTTGCTGTTTCAGAGATGCTTTGACCCAGTCATCTGGCCATAACAATTTGGTCCTTGTCAAAGTCACTCAGGTCTTTACTCCTGCCCATTTCTCCTGCATTAAACACGTTGACTACGAGAACTAATTGTCGCTTACCATCTAATCTACATAGACTTTGACATGTGCCCTTGTTAGGAGATGATCAGCGTTATTCGCTTCATCTGTGAGTGGTCATAATGTTTTAGCTCATCAGTGTATCACACAATTTAATACTTTAGTAAACTTTAACTTTGTAAAAAAAAAAAAAAAAAAAGAATCTTTAAAAAATAAGATAGCAGTTTCTTCTGATTTCTGTTTAGTCATCAAATTTTAGTAATTTATTTGCACATGAAGAAATTGTTAATATATTAGGAAGAAGGAAATAACATTTCACTCAGTAGTCCAGCAACCATGGATGGCATGTGCACATTAGTTATCGCATTTTCTCACAAAAGATCTAATCAAACCAATTGTACATACAGTGCATAGTGAATATGATATTTACTCAAGAGTGCACATGAAGCACTTTTAAGTGCACATGAAGCACTTTTTTGAAGTTGCCCCTATGTGCTCGTGTGAGTACAGCGCGAGCAGCAATCTACTGACAGTTTAAATGGCCTGGACTGCCTGCTTGGATTGTAACAGACTGACTGTGATGATTTGTGAATCAGAGGAACATTTGATCCTGATCCTGAAGTTTTGATTCAGGCTGATAGAATATGCGCTTCAGAGGAAGATATTATTAGATGAGCGCTCGACGTAAGAAAGGCTGGATTTTCGGAGGGTTTGAGAATTACGTCTGTTTAAACGGGCCATCCGCATATTTGCAGACGGTACATGATAGAAGTATGATATTTGCCTATTCAACTTAAATATTATTATAATTTGTAAACAAATGATAATAATAAGAATATATTATAATAGTAATATATAGTAATATATCTCAATCGTGCACCTTTTGTCACGGATCCACCGGTCTCTCTCTCTCTTTCTTCCTCACTGTCATCACAGCGCTCACTCTCCCCTGAGTTCTGATTACACGCACCTGCATATCATTAGTGGCTAATCAAGGACTGCATATATACCCTGCTTTCACACACATCCTTTGTCTGTTCTCATTGATAGTATCTCTGAGACTCCACACCTTTCGACTATGTCAAACATACCTGTGTCTTCATTATTGCCTGCAAGTATCATAAGATTGTTGTGAATTATCTGTTCATCATGTCTATACCCTGTCTGGATATTACTCACCTGATGTTTGTCACTCTGCTCAACTAGATTTCCTCACAATGTTTTATCACTGTTTCAATCATCTGTTCAATAAACCCTGCTACTGAGTTCGTATCTCTGCCTCCGTGACACCTTTAACTTTTAAACCCTCACGCTTTTATTTTGACATTCTGAATTCTTCAGGAAGTCCTGTATGTGTCTGTTTGTAGGAAAGTTCACAGTAGTTTAATTCGCTTCTTATTCAAATTCTGGTAAAAATGCACCTCTGGTGCCGTTCTAAATGCATATAAGTGAACCAAACTATTGAGCATCTACATCTGAGATGTTGTTCATAAGTAGCGCTCAAATATTGTGCACCACGTGAAGGCTAAAAATAGCCGTGAGTGTGTGTGTAAACAGAGCAGCGGCATTCAATAACGCGCTGGAGCTGCATGTGCATTTTATATTTACTTTCATAGAGCTATCGCATGTCTGTGGCTTTATTTATTTTTTTTATTTTTTTTGGATTTTCCCCCTTTTTCACCCAGTTTGGAATGCCCAATTCCCAGTGCGCTTTTTAAGTCCTCGTGGTCGCGTAGTGATTTTCCTCAGTCTGGGTGGCGGAGGATGAATCCCAGCTGCCTCCGCGTCTGAGACCATCAACCCGGGCATCTTATCACGTGGCTTGTTGAGAGCGTTGCCACGGAGACATAACGCGTGTGGAGGCTTCACGCCATCCACCGCGGCATCCACGCTTAAATCACCACGTGCCCCACCGAGAACGAACCACATTATAGCGACCACGAGGAGGTTACCCCATGTGACTCTACCCTCCCTAGCAACCGGGCCAATTTGGTTGCTTAGGAGACCTGGCTGGAGTCACTCAGCAGCATGTCTGTGGCTTTGAATAAAATGCATGAGTCATATGAACTACTTTAATTGTGTTTTAATAGTTCTTTTATGTCATTTTTTGAGCTTGACAGTAACGAACATAAATAACACACAGTATCGGATTTGTATCGGAGCCGATTACCGATCCAGGTATCAGATTGGTGCATCCCTAATTGTGAGTGGAAAAGCACAATCTTAAATTCCAGTTAAGCTTAATGCTGTCTCCAGCATTATTTGAATTTATCTCTAGATTTAATGCCTTGGGGTCATGGGGTTATCGGCAGGCCAATATCTTAGTTAGAAATTGTGATGAGCAATGGTTCAGTCTGCTTTCTACATTTTTGTTGTATGAATGCTACATTTTGTTTTTCCGTGAGGAAAAACCTGATAGATCGGTGTTGCAGGTTTCAGAACCTGCAAGTATTGGTTTTAGATGTTCTGAGATAAGAAATGATACATTGTAGGAGATCACCAAATTCCATTACTATGATATAAGTGCGATAACTTAAGGAATGGTATTCCAAGTAATTTATTTTTTCGTCTACAAACAGCATGATTTTAATGATCACAATGTTGGTTCATTTTATTGTGCCAACAAAATAATATAGATAGAATATTTCATAAATACTGTATCACTTAGCCCTACTTTGTATCTCTCTTTCTTTTATATCACCATTAGATTCCATTTCCCCTAAAGTGCACACCAGGAAGAAAAATCCATTGTAGTTTTGCCACTCCATATTTCTTTTTAATATTTTTCTCGAAGACCATGATAAGAGCACACAGTGGGGACACATTCTGGTGTGGTCATCCTTTAGGTCAAAGGTCAACTGCTCACTCACACTGTACAATACAGGAAAACAAATATGCCTAAAATAAGCATGTAAAACTAGATTTTTACATTTTTCTCTATCATCCATGTTCTTAGCATGTGAGTGGGATGAATTATGTGCCCCCAGTATTAATACTTAAGATATTGCTTATGCAGCATCTGAGTTTAGTTCGTCATTGCCCAGTACTAATGTGAGCAAATGTTGATAAAGTTATGAGCATTAAGATTTCTAGTAGAAACACAAACAGGTATTGGCCAGAGAACATAAAGACAAATAAGTAGTGTTTTAATAACTATTTCTTTTCTGAAAATGTTGTTGTATTGTATCTTATTCATTTAGTTGTGTTGTGGCTTAATTTCATTTTGTTGTTACTTATTTCCATTGTGCTGTGGCTTTTCCGTTGTGTGGCTTAATTTGTTTGTGTTGTGACTTATTTCTGTGTTTTGGTTTTTCCGTTGTGTTGTGGTTTATTTCAGTTGTGTTTTTTAGCTTTTATTTGCTTTCCTAATTTGGTTGTGTTGTGCACCCCTCGGCCACCATAGGCTGGTGATACCCAACCCTACTTAAGTATGAGTAGTAGTAGTAGTGATGCTTGCCAGTATATATGCAGTAGTATGTAGGGGTGCACCGATCAATCTAATGGGTATAAAAATGAATTAAACAACAAAGAAACATGCAAATACAAATCTGAGTACATGTGATGTAACACGAGTCGTGACGATCAGACGTTGCGTTACTCTCTTTAACATGAGCGTTCTCGGTGTCAATCAAACATGTGTGCTCTCCAGGTGCTCTTAATATCTCATCATCAGTCACACATCTCAGTGCTATTCTGTGAGGATCCCAATTTAAATCAGATTAATGTTGGTTGCAATACCACTAATAACAGACGTAACTGTTTAACCTTCAATAACGGTACTGCGTCTTGACGCATTTGCTTAATAATTTGTGATTTGTGTTACAACAAGACACCAAAGACAGTAAACAAATCAAAGAAATTATTTCTCACTGGAGTAGTTTTAGAGTTGCTTTCAATACAAATAAATGTTAGCAATTCACAATTAATGTAATTTTAATGTGATTTTGGTAACACTTAATAAAAAAATTTCATTTCTTTAACATTAGTTAATGCATTAGGTATCGTGAACAAACAATGAACAATATACTTTTACCGCATTTATTAATTATAATGTTAGTTAATAAAAATACAATTGTTAATTGTTAGTTCATAGTGCATTAATGTGCATTAACAAATACAACTTTTGATTTAAAAAATGTATTAGTATATGTTGTAACTAACATTAAGTTAATTAGTTCAGGTTAACTACATTAATGTTGTTAAATAATGTTAACAAATGGAACCTTTTTGTAAAGTGTTACTGTAATTTTACTGTGTGGGGCATAAACATATAACAGCAGCATATAACTTGCAAAAGTGTGGCAAAGGGCACTTTAAGAAAAACTCGGTATCGGCCGATCTTAGTGTTAAAAAATCAGAGATCGGTATCAGCCTCAAATTTCCTGATGGGTGAACCACTAGTAGTATGTCATTCATTTGGTGTCTCTGGAATCGCCTGGTTTATGCAGAAATGTCAATATGTGTACAGCATGTCATCTGTCATGCATTCGACTCTTGATTTCTCTTGATCCCACCTCTCTCTCTCTCTTAGTCAGTCTCTCATATGTAGTTTGGAGTCTTGCATCTCCAACTTCCGCTGTGTCTGACTGTCTCCCTGAAGCTGAAATTCATGGCAGACTGGTTCACTTTTCAGGAAATGCAAGGAGCAGCCATTAATAACAGCACTAATGATAGTTCCAAGGGCAGACTTCTCAGCACTGACCAAACACTGAACTCTTTCACAGTCTGCAAAATTCACCTTTAAAATATTGTATCTCCTTGATTTAAATCCAAATATATTTCAGGCATAAGCATTTGCCAAATAAGTGACCCCTGTACTTTAAAAAATTGACATGGAAGTACTGTAAATACAGTCCAACTCTGTGTACTGAGATTGAGCTTGGGGCTTATTAAAATTTTGTTGGATCTTATAAATCAGAATTAAAACTCTGGACAACATTTTTTTGATCTGAGATAAAAATTAATACGTTTTAATATTTAAAATTAATATTGTAAATATAGTCACAGCTAAAGAGTATTGTTAGGCACAACACAAAGCAGAATATTTTCACAATATAGCACAGCCTCAAGGCCCCGATATACTTCCAGAGAAGTTCTTCTTTGTTCTTCGTTCCAGTGTAAAAGAAGTTCTAAACAGCCGAGCAACAGTATACTGTTTGCAAACATTCACACGCTGTGGGAGGCTTTTAGAAGTACATTTAAATATGAGGACGCTCAATAAAACCTTAACTAATGTGACATTAAAATGTGAATTCACATGAGGTCGGTAAAAGAAGCTGTTTTATCCACTCGATAATGATTTAAAGTAATATATACACTACCGGTCAAAATTTTATGGTCACTTACTCGTTCTTTATTATTATTATTTTTCACATTTAAGAATAATAGTAAAGTCATCAAAACTATGGAAGAACAGAAATGGAACTATAGGTGTTGTGACTAAAAAAATAAAAAATAAATCAAAACTATGTTATATTTTAGCATCTTCAAAGTAGCCAGGCTTTGCCTAGAATTTGCAGAAATGTACTCGACATTTTTTCAATCATCTTCTTGAAGTATCACCTTGGGATGCTTTTTAAACAGTATTGAAGGAGTTCACATCAATACTGGGCACTTATTAGCTGCTTTTCTTAATTATTCGGTCCAAGTCATCCATTTCAAAACATTTATTTTTTTTTTTTTTTTTAAATACAATTTTAGTTTTATAATGAAATAAATGAATATGTTGGCACAATTATATTTTTGCCTACAAAACTAATTTCAAACATTTAAGTATACACCTTCAAATCAAAAGGTTTTTAAGATTATGAGAACATTTCAGTCAAGTGACCCCAAACTTTTGAACGGCAGTGTATGCAGTAGAAAATGTTTAATTTGTCTTGTTTAGATTCTGAATTCAGGATGCTAACATGCTATACATGGCCATAATATGCACCGATTACACTCTGTGATTGTAATTTATGATGACACTGATACTACTGCAAAGATGGGTGAATAAAAGAGTGTTAATATTCAGAATAAAGACAAAAAAATGATGATAGAGGCATATCTTACTTGTGGCAGATGTGTGAATGGCCTTCGCTGTAGATGGCACATGAGTGAATGGGCACTTGAGCGTATTTGAGTAGATTTAATTCCTTTTGTAGACAAATTAAACAAAAGTTGCACGACATGGTCTTGCACGCCAGTGTGTTCATGTTGAATTCTGACTGAAACTACCTAGTAGTAGGTGGAGCTTCAGGTCACACCTACTGATGACATGGACCAATGGCAGTAAGAAGTTGTTTAGCAGCCGGTAAGAATTTTTCCTAAAAGTTCGCCCAGGCGAGCTGTGATGAACCACCAAAATGAATGCAAATACACCTTCTTTTTGGCCAGATTTTGTTCTAAATTATGTCATATCCATTCATTCTTCGATTTTGTATGAAGTATATCTGGGCCTCTAGGTGCCTTACTACTTTTATAAAAAAGTAGTCCCCCAGTGGAGGGCTGGGAGGAGAATCTTTTGTTGCCTTTTCCTTTGATTTTGCTGCATGCCCGAGGGGCTGCGGTACCCACATTTTCAGAAAGAGCGGTTTCCTCATTCCCTGGGTCACACACCCGGTGTTTACGGCTGTCGTTATCACGATTGCCGGACACCGCACATTTACGGCAGGCACGGCGCTGCGGAGGCAGGCCCCCCGCCCCTGCGCACCCAGCTGCGGCACAAACACACCCACGCCCGGGCGGTTGTGACGGATTACGTGGACGGTTCTCATTCTCCCCCGTCGCTGACCGGTCCTATGGTGGGTACCCGGAGCCAGGTAAGTGCTTCGATGTCCCCAGACTCAACACGGCCACGAGCTCAGGGTTAGAGCCCCCTCAACGTGGCGCCTCCGGCTCTGCCCCGCCGCGAGGCCCCACCCGCCGGTATATAAAGTAATTATTATTGATATATTATTATTATTAGCATTATTATTATTACTACTACATTGAATATTACATTTTACTAAACATAAGTAATATATTTCTGTCGCATTACTTCAATTTCAGGCTAATGGAGCTTTTGTTTGATGTTCTGGCGGAAAACCTGATGTTATTGACGACTTCTCACCTCCGGAAAAGCAGTCCTCTAAATGGGTTAATGTGCTTATTAAACCGCAAAAGGTTATGATGATTTAATTATATGAATATATAGTGCACGTGCTAGTGTGCTTATACAGTGAATAAAGTGCTCTGCTCTTTGTCATTAATACATACACAGAGCGCACATGATGTGGTTAGTGTGTAATCAGTGGCTTCTCACTTTCACTTACTGATGAATCACGCAGCTCAGTAAGACCGTATAGGCTGTTTTTTAAATCTCAGCCTTTTGTGGTTTAATCATCCCACTAGGACATATCACGATTGTAATTTCATTAATTGTGCATTTCTACATGAATTTTATCCTAAATATGTCAGTTTCTATGACATTCTGCATTCTATAGTTCCGTTTTTATGACTGGATTCTGCAATACCGTCTGTGTTTTCTGCAACGTTAAAATCATAGGGCCCTATATAATGCAACGAATGGAACAGAACACAAATTCTTGAGTTATTTTAACTTAAAACAGTGCTTCTGTGTGAGTCAAGTCATTTTTATTTGTATAGCGCCTTTCACAGCACACATCGTTTCAAAGCAGTCATCTTTGTGTAGTTTAATTAAATACGATTATGAAGTGTGTATAAAAATAAGCAATTAAATATTAATTGTATTAGAAACCCAGCGAGCAAGCCGAAGGCGACTGTGGCAAGGAACACAAAACTCCATAAGATGTTGGTTAATGGAGAAAAATAACCTTGGGAGAAACCAGGCTCACTGTGGGGGCCAGTTCCCCTCTGGCTAACAGCATGTATACAATGCCAATATTACTTATTTATGTGCAGTGCAAGTCATGGTTTAAAATGATTAAACTTAAAAGTAAGTGTTAAGGGCCAGTGTTCAAACAAAGATTTTGTAAGAACTGTAAGATTAATGACTAATGTCTTTGAAGTTCATCCTGGATTAACTGCAGAAGTTCATATAGATGCATTGTCCTTTGTTAGTTGGATGATGAAGGTTTTTGTTGGCAATTTATTGATAGTCTATGTTTTCCATTTTAAGAGTGTAGTCCATCATTAGACCAAAGTGATGCAGGCCGAGATCAGTGAGGTGCTTCGCAGTTCAACCGGCCGGTAATTTCGGTGAGGACTATCCTAAATCCAAGGTTCAGGCAATGGCATATGAAGTATCCCATGTCTTATGGTTGGAGTTGGCATCAGTTCATCCTGTGAGGTCCAACGTAATAGACTGAAGTGATGTCTGGCTGGCATCGGTTGCATTTTGTCATCATCGCTCAGAGACACGTAGCAGTGGAGTCCGATTCCAAGCAGGAATGGAGCTGGATCCGGCCGGTTCTGGTGACCTTGGGATAGGAGTCCCGAGGTTAAGACATGGAAACAAATAGAATAATATTAGCATAGATGGCATTACATTTTTTGCAGAGTTATAGATCATGATCAATGTTTCAGGCTTCGGCAGACCTAACTAAAGCAGCCTAATTGTGTGTTGAAGATTAAGTTAGGTGTATGCCTGGCTAAATAGATGAGTCTTTAGTAGGGACTTTAACTCAGTGAGTGTGTCTGCATCCCAAACAGTGTTAGGAAGACTATTCCATAGTTTAGTAGCCAAATAGGAAAAGGATCTACCTCCTTTTGTGGATTTTGATATTCTAGGAACTATTAACAGGCTAGAGTTTTGTGATCGTAATGAACGTGATGGAATATAGCATGGTAGAAGGTCATTTAAGTACTGTGGAGCTAGACCATTCAAAACTTTGTATGTAGTTAACAGAATTTTAAAATTAATACGAAATTTAACAGGTAGCCGATGTAATGACGATAAAATGGGGCTAATATGATCATATTCCTTGGTTCTTGTCAGCACTCTGGCTGCTGCATTTTTAACCAATTGAAGTTTATTTATTGAACTTGTTGGACATCCTCCCAGTAATGCATTACAATAATCTAGTCTTGAGGTCATGAACGCATTAATTAGTTTTTCAGCATCAGCAACAGAGAGCATGTGTCGTAACTTAGCAATATTTCTTAGGGGGAAGAATGCTGTTCTACAAAAATTGGAAATTTGATTTTCAAATGACATATTGGTATCAAATATAACACCTAAGTTCTTCGCTGTTGAAGACGATGTAACAGTACATCATCAAGAGTCAAATGATATTTTAGCAGCTTATAATTTAGAGGTTTTTGGTCCAGTAACTAGTACCTCTGTTTTGTCTTAATTGAGTAAAAGGAAATTTCTGGCCATCCAATCTTTGATTTCATTGATAACACTGCTAATTTGGAGAACTGTGAAATTTTGTCAGGTTTTGAAGAAATATAAAGTTGCGTATCGTCGGCATAACATTGGAAACTTATTCCATGATTCCTGATAATATCTCCTAGGGAAACATATATAAGGAGAAAAGCAAAGGCCCTAAAACTGATCCTGTGGCACTCCATAACTTTTGTTTGATTTGACAATTCCTTGTTTACACTGACAAAGTGGTAGTGGTCTGCTAAATAGGACCTAAACCATGCTAATGCAAGTCCACAAATGCCAACATAATTCTCTAACCTATTCAAGAGAATATCGTGATCTATCATGTCGAAGGCAGCACTAAGATCTAAAAGCACTAGAAGAGAAATGCAGCCGCGATCAGATGATAAGAGCAAGTCATTAGTAACTCTGATAAGTGAAGTCTCTGTTCTGTGGTGTGGCCTAAATCCTGACTGAAATTGTTCATATATACTATTTCTCTGTAGAAATGAACATAATTGGGAGGACACAAACTTTTCTAGTATTTTCGACAAACGGTGGATTTGAAATCGGTCTATAATTAGCCAATTCTCCAGGATCAAGTTGTGGCTTCTTAATAAGCGGTTTGATAACTGCCATTTTAAAAGTTTTTGGGACACGTCCTAAGGATAGCGAGGAGTTAATAATATTAAGAAGAGATTCTGAGGGGGGGTCTGGGTAGCTCAGTAAGTAAAGACGCTGACTACCACACCTGGGGTCGCAAGTTCGAATCCAGGGCGTGCTGAGTGATTCCAGTCAGGCTTCCTGTGCAACCAACTGGCCCGGTTGCTAGGGTAGAGTCACGTTGGGTTAACCTCCTCATGGTTGCCATAATGTGGTTCTCGCTCTCGGTGGGGCGCGTGGTGAGTTGTGCGTGGATGCTGCGGAGAGTAGCGTGAAGCCTCCACATGCACTAGGTCTCTGTGGTAATGCGCTCAACAAGCCACGTGATAAGATGCACGGACTGATGGTCTCAGACATGGAGGCAACTGAGATTTGTCCTCCGCCACCTGGATTGTGGCAAGTCACTACACCACGAGGACTTAGAGCACATTGGGAATTGGACATTCCAAATTGGGGAGAAAAGGGGAGAGATAAAAAAGGAAAAATTATGAGACACTGTTTTCTGAGGTACTGTGACAGATGATTGCATAATTCCAATTTTATTTCTGATTATTTCAATTTTATCAGTAAAGAAATTCATGAAGCCATTCCTATTGTGCTGCAACGGAATATCTGGTTCAGATGAGGCTTTATTCCTAACCAGTTTTGCCACAGTATCAAGGGCAAAAGACAACATAGATTTTTTAATTAAATCTGACGGTGTTACATTAAGCATTATTAGTTCAAAAGACTTAAACTTATATCCTGTCCTCTGAGTAACACCAAAAACATCACTGTAAATTGTAGCAACACCTCTTCCTCGACCCTTGAGATGAGGCTAATTTTTATAACAATAACCTGGAAGAGTAGATTAATTTAAACTATATATTCATCCGGTTTAAGCCAGGTTTCAGTCAAATAGAGCACATCCAAACTATGATCTCTAATAATTTAATTTACAGTTAGTGCTTTGGTTGAAAGAGATCTAATGTTTAGTAGCCCTATCTTTATATGATGTTTGTTTTTTTCAAGTTTGACCATAATCAGATTTTTTCTAAATGATTTAGTGAGGGTTTTGTGTTTGGTAGTTCGGGGAAGAGATACAGTCTCTATGTGATATCTAGGTGATACAGTCACTATGTGTTGTAGTTTAGGTGACCTGTGTGATGTCTCAAGACAGCTAGCAGATGTTCGGATTAGCCAGTTTGTCTGCTTCCTGACCTGGGCCCCAGTTTGTTAAATACTGTCACTATTAAGGCTATGAGCCAAATTACTAGAGAGGAGAGCAGCACCTTCCCTGGAGGGATGGAGTCCGTCTCTCTTTAGCAGGTCAGGTCTACCCCAAAAACTCTTCCAATTGTCTATAAATCCTATGCTGTTCTCCAGACACCACTCAGACATCCAGCCATTCAGTGGCACTAATCTACTATAAACCTCATCACCATGATGAGCAGGGATGGTGCCAGAGCATAATACAGGTACTGAATCGCAGCGAGACGCATCTCAATATTCAAAAATGTCTCTCTAGTGTTGCATGTTTATGTAGAAAACAATATATTCTGTTTGAATGGCCCCTTAGAGATTCATGTCATTGTAAGGGACTGTGCATTTGATGGAACTTATCCAGTTAGGATAATGTCTCACATTTGAGTGATTTGACTTCTTTACGTTAATAGTGTTGATTCAAATGTTTTTTCCCAAATGAAATGTGCCTCTCAAAATAAATTGAATTAGATCAACTAGGTCTATACATTTAAATAATCCTTGCATTTGACTTGATATGGCGTAGTCATTATAGCTCAGGGCTGGTAACCCTGCTAAAATGGTCACTGGTTCAGTTTCAGCAAAGAGCAAGCCATGAACAATTACCATTGTAACCTTGAGCAAGGCACTTAACCCCAGGTTGCTCCAAGGGTAATTAATGAATGTACTGTAAAAGTCACTTTGAATAAAAGCCTAGGTTAAGTACCTGTTTTTTTGTACATTTAGTTCTTCATGAGGTTCAGGGAATGGAATAATAAAATTAATCCATAATTAATCAAATGTTTTCTTACTTAAACATAAAGATACTATCATACTTCATTTTGTGATGTTTACTTATTTTACTACCTAGGTGGTTGAGGTGAGTAGACTGATTATCTTATATCACAAAAAGCCTTGTGAAACTAATAACAGAGTGAATCGCATGTTATATATTTTGAACTGGTTTATTTGGTAATGTATCATAATCAGGCTGCATACGCCACAAACTATTTAAACTAAGAATACACTTTAAACTAAGTATGAACCTCCACTGTGGGAATTTCACAAGACCAAAAATATGTGAAGCTGCATCATAGTTGCATATTTTTCACAGTGTCCGTGACCGTCAGTTTTAGACAAACTCATTTAAGAGCAGGCCCTGGCAGACCCAACAGTGGAAAATTAGAACAGCTAAACCATTCATTCTTTCTAATGGATGGTCTTGCAGGCAGGAAGGAAATGCACGCTCAATATACTGCATGCGTAGTGTGCTCTGGAGCCCCAGTTACAGAATCATCTCATTTGTCCTGAGAGAGATCAGGTTGAACCTGGTGTATAACGGTGGGCAACTTGAGCATGTATTATGTCTGAAGCATGGCTGGAATAGACAGGGAGAGCAAAATTGTGTGTGCTTTGAAAGGAGAAATGAGATATCCATGCAAAAGTGAGAATTTAAACCTGAATTTAGCAGTATACCACTGTGTTAAGCTCTTGAAGTGCTTTAAAGGGGCCATATTCTACACTTATGTAGAATTGCATTTGTAATGTTAGTCAAGTGGTCTTGTACCAGAATCAGTAATAATTTAGTTTTACATGACCATTTTTCACCCACTCTAATTTCTAATTATTTTTGTCTCCTGCTTCCGGATGCCCATTACGGGTCCCTCGGACCATTACGGGTCCGAGGGTCAATCCATCTCAAGTGGTCCAATTCATTTTGCTTGACCATTTTTAATTTAAATATATATATATATATATATATATATATATATTTTTTTTTTTTTGTGATTACCTCTATGTATTAGTATTAAAAAACTGGTGGTTTTGCATTTTTATTTTACTTGGTTTAACAACAACGGCCATCTTTTTGTCATGGCACATGACAAATTTTGGTTATACAGCTGTTTACAGAAACCTCAATATCTTGGCTCAGGATGGTCCTAGTTCCCTATCGATTCAGTTCACGAGACATTGCTGAATGCTTTGGGGGGAATTCCTTTTCCACGACCTAGTTGAAGCCTTTGTATCATAACGCCAATCTTATGATTGGCAATGGTGTTTGAGCCCTGCCCATTTAGGCGCACATAAGTGGCCTCTCACACACCATTTCTTCAGAATTTTATTCCTTCAAGACATCATCTCGTCTTGACTATGCACCTGGATCAGCCCTCTCTTCGCTGTCGATGGACACCCATCAGCAGACGGGATTCCCTGCAGACACATCAGGATGTTTTACGCATGACTCTCAGCGCCTGCAGCGAAAGATTCACCTGCCCCCTCTAGTGTTCTGGCGAAGAAGTCTCTCCGCCTCACCTCCGGATCGGGTTTTTCGCTCAGCGAGACATCTTCCCACTTCCCGCAGTATCCAGGCAGGAGCTGTATCCTTTCATATATATATATATATATATATATATATATATATATATATATATATATATATATATAAACAGTATATATATTGTAATATTCCATTCAAGTAACTTAAAAAACTCATAAAAGAGCCGCTTGTGTGTACGCCTCTTTTTAAAGGTGTCATATTGCAAGTGTTCCTGTGAGGGACACATCACTCTGTCAGACCAACATGAGAGCTGCATTCGCTGTCTGGGCCGCCCACGCTGAAGCAGCTCTCATGGGGACAGACTGCCCTCACTGTGAGGACATGAGTCTCAAGACGCTCCGCTCTAGGGTCGCCCTCGTTCTGAGGGACGATTCCGCCTCATGCGCCCTCCCGACTGCTTCATCTGGAAGCACGATGGGGCCATGAGGTTGAACTGAAAGAAACCGAGGACGATCTCGTGCCGGCGCAAGCCCCATGAGCCCCTCGATCTTCCCACACAGCGTCTTCGCCAGTGCAGTACGCAAGTGATGACCTCCGACCTCACCGAGGGTGAGGAGCATGCTCTGGCCACTGATACAAGTAACTCCACATCATTGCGCGGGCAGTTGTGGAGCCTGGCCTTGAGAAGTCGCCTCATGTCGAGCCGGAAAATTCTCGTCTGAATGAATTATTCCTGCACACAAATTGTTCTTTCAGTCCCCAGCTGGAAGAATCCCCCTGGAAGTACAGCGTTTATAGTAGGGCTGCCCCCTGATAGTCGACCAAAAGTTAGTCGATGAGAAGAGTCTTGGTCGACCAAGTTTTGATTGGTCGGTTGGTCGCAGAAAAAACTTGTAACCTCGGTTCCCTGAGATGGAGGGAACGAAACATTGCAAACTTGGCCGCACTACTTCTTCAGAGTTTTGAGGTACGAGTGATGCGTTCTTGTCCTCGGTCAGAAAATTCTGATAACACAGAAATGGTGTGTGATCGCCTGCTTATATAGGGCAAATGTGCGCCTAAATGGGTGGGGCTCAAACACCATTGCCAATCATAAGATTGCCGTTATGTTACAAAGGCTAGGTTGTGGAAAAGGAATTCCCCCCAAAGCTTTCAACAATGTCTCGTTCCCTTCTTCTCAGTGAACTGAGGTTACAAGAGTATCCGGAGACGCTGCTTGGAACAAAACTGATCTCTAAAGCACATTACAAGGTACATGTGTGTGTGTATATATATATAAACATTTTGCACATTCTTGTTCCTTAGAATTAGAACTTAAGTCCTAACATAAACATTTAGGGTCAATTTATAATGGGAAGGGTTCGAGTTTCAGTCTTAATTTTTTTAGGGGGTATCTAGGTAAGTATAGTGTGCATGCAGAACATTTCAGGTTTGAGACTTCAGGTGATTTCAGGTGAGAGAGTGCAATTTTTTAAAATTCCCCTCAATTTCGGGTTGAATATCTCTGGTGGGGGACCAGATAGGAACCTGAAATTTTCACAGAAATAAGTCCTCTAAAGTAGCATTCTGTTGTAAAAAAATAAATTGAATTTGAGATCCCATTGGTTACAGAGCTAGGACTAGTAGAAATCTGGGGATCACACTACGTTATTCATGCATTTTGAGAAATGAACAGTTGTAAAATAAGCATAACAAATAATAAAAATGAACAGTATTTTACAGTAATTATGTTTATGATTGACATACAATTATGCTTGTCAGTGAGGTCTAAAATGTTACTACTTTTGATATTGGCAGCAGTGAAGCACGATCTTTCAAAGTGTTCTTCAAAAAGTTCATAAAAGCATTTAGTTTTAAGTAACCTTAATGTACTGTATGTGGAGTTTAAAAATAAGCACCCAGAGTTAAATATAGAGAGACCAAAATGGTGTGTGCTGGCAGGAGCATCTGGAACTCACACTGTCTGTGTCTGCACACAACATCAGAACATCAAGCTAAGGTAAAAGTGGACTACAAGGACCTGCTGGAACTTCAAGTCTGTGACATAAACAGTTATGACTGCATGCTCAACAAGTGTGACCAGTGTCCAGGTATAGAGGCCTTACTGCAGATGTTTGAAGAGTCAGACAAAGATGACACACTTCCTGATAACATCACCTTTAAGCAGTGGGTTATGACTGACAGAGCAGATATGATCACTGTTGTTCTCCCTAGGAATGAATTCTCTGTTCCCTATCTGTCACTCACTCGACGTTGTGTCGATGTAGTGACACTAGGGGTCACTCTTGGGAGCCCGAGAAAATTGGCGAGTGGTATTTGCATGCCACTCCCCCGGACATACGGGTATAAAAGGAGCTGGTATGCAACCACTCATTCAGATTTTCTCTTCGGAGCCGAACGAATTCTCATTGAGCTGAATACTACTGTTCATTCACCTCTGCTGGATCTGACGCCGCATTTCAGTGGCTTCTCCCTCCTCCGCACTGGTGCACTGCAGAGAACGCCCCTGGGCGCTTCGGCAGAAAAACAAGAGAGTATATTTTCTGAAATAGCTTTTCCTCCTCTAAAAGTGTATATATTTCTCTAAAAGAGCGGCACACACGGAGCGTCTTTTTAAAGATGCGTCTTTTTAAAGATGCCTTTCCCGTTGTGTGTTATTCCTGGTTGCGGTCGTTATCTCTCAACTTCGGATGGTCATGATCGCTGTCTTTTGTGTCTGGGCGCGACCCACACGGAGGCAGCATTTGTAGATGGTTCATGTTCTCACTGCGAGAACATGACCATGGCAACGTTGCGGTCGCGGCTTGCTTTCGTAAGCGCAGCATCGGAGAGTGGGCTTGTCCAGTCAGACGCAGAAGCCTCAGCTGGGCTTCCCCCTTCCGGGACGGTTGTCCAGTCACAGGCCGATACTGAAATGATGGACATGCTTTCCCAGGCGGCCGCGAGCTTCGGGTTAGAGTGAAACCCTCCGCTCTCCCCTGAACCCTCGCGGCTTGATGATTGGTTCCTGGGCTCACACCGCCGCTCAAAGCAGCCATGCCCCGCTTCAGTGCCACTCTTCCCGGAAGTGCGCGAGGAGCTGACAAAGTCGTGGGAGGCACCTTTTACTGCCCGGCCCCGATTCCGCAGTTCCCCTGCTCTCACTACCCTCGATGGCGGGGCGGCCAGGGGCTATATGGCGATTCCCCCGGTGGATAAGGCTCAGCCCGGTGGATAAGGCTCACCGTTGAGCCAGGGCAAGCACGTGTTAGTTCAGACAGACAACACGGCAACGGTAGCATATGTCAACCGCCAAGGTGGTCTGCGCTCTTGTTGTATGTCACAACTCGCCCGCCGTCTCCTCCTCTAGAGTCAGCAGCACTTCAAGTCACTGCAAGCCACTCACATCCCGGGCAACCTCAACACTACAGCGGACGCGCTGTCACGGCAGGTTACCCTCAGGGGAGAGTGGAGACTCCACCCTCAGGTGGTCCAGCTGATTTGGAGTCGATTCGAACGGGCACAGGTGGACCTGTTCACCTCCCAAGAATCCTCCCACTACCCGCTCTGGTACGCCCTCACCGAGGCTCCCCTCGGCATAGATGCACTGGCACACAGCTGGCCCCCTGGCCTACGCAAATATGCATTTCCCCCAGTAAGCCTACTTGCACAGACCCTGTGCAAGGTCAGGGAGGACGAGGAGCAGGTTGTCCTGGTAGCACCCTACTGGCCCACCCAGACATGGTTCTCGGACCTCATGCTCCTCTCGACAGCTCCCCCCTGGCGAATTCCCCTGAGGAAGGACCTTCTTTCTCAGGGACGGGGCACCCTCTGGCACCCATGCGCAGACCTCTGGAATCTCCATGTCTGGCTCCTGGACGGGACGCGGAAGACCTGCGGTGGTAGACATGATCACTCAGGCTAGGGCCCCCTCTACGAGACGTTGTGTCCCTCCTGCCACAATGCTGAACTACCCGCTGAAATGGCCGGACCTTAAATCGGCTCCTCAGCATAAAACCTGAATGAGTGGTTGCATACCAGCTCCTTTTATACCCGTATGTCCGGGGGAGTGGCATGCAAATACCACTTGCCAATTTTCATTGGCCTTTTATCAAAGATCAGAGGTGTCTCGGGCTCCCATGAGTGACCCCTAGTGTCACCAAATCGACACAACATCTCGTTCCCTCCATCAGGGAACGGAGGTTACACAAGTAACCATGACGTTTCTCTGGCTGAGAAACTCAATGCGTTAAAGACACACCATTGGTTGAGGACATCAGCGTGGAAAACTGTGTTTTTGTAAAATTCTTCTACCCACCTGAACCAAGAACATCATTCAAAATGTCTACTGAGGTCAAAGTGTGGGTTCCCATGAACAATGTTCTCAGAAAATTGACACCTGCTGGATTGACTACTGTCACTGGACGCTCCCACAACATTTCTGAGTGAGGAAATCTCACAGCTACTAATAAAACATATACATGTAAACATGTAAAATACTTTTCATTTTTGTTATTTGTTATGCTTATTACATCTGTAAATTTCTCAAAATGCATGAATAAAGTAGACTTTTCCCTAGATTTCTGCTAGCCCTAGCCTATTTTTTACAGCAGAATGCTACTATAGAGGACTTATTTCTATGAAAATTTCAGATTCCTATCTGATCCCCCACCAGAGATATTCAACCTGAAATTGAGGGGAATTATTTAAAATTGCACTTTCTCGCCCCCATAAAAAAATTAAATAAGAGAAGTCTCAAACCTGAAATGTTCTGCATGCATGCTCGTCGTGGTTAAACCAAGTAAAATAAAAATAAACAACTGGTGGTTTTGCAATACCAATACATAGAGGTAATCACTAAAAAAAAAAATTAGGAAAATTACAAATGGTTAAGCAACCAACTTTACTATTATTGGACCACTTGAGATGGACTGTCCTCTGAACATACAAGATGCTTGATTAATATCCTAAGCAGCAACCCCGCTATTTGTGTCACTGTACTATCACCTGTGGTGTGGAAAGGAGAAGCTTACATTTGCACTCTCACAGAAGCAGATATCTCATGTAGCCATTTTGGACCAGCAAACGATAGTTGTGGTTATAGATATAGGCTAGGGATCGATTAATTCTAAATTAGAAATGTAATACTATTTAATACTGAGTGCACGTATTGATAAAAAAATTGGAGGACATAAGAATTGTTTTGTATTATAATCTTTACCCTTTGAATCATAACTGAATCATGAGGCCAGTGAAGATTCACACCTAATTTTAGTTGCCGCAAAACTGTTTTCTAGTTCCTATCTCCATAAAAAGCAGTGTAAAAACTACCAAAACAAATGATTCAGGCAGAAAAGAAAAAAACATTTTAAGTGTGAGTTGAAGTAAACATTAGTTCAGGCTCACCTTGTGCAGTTGTTGGCTGTCTTAAGGTAATGAAATCAACATAAACCTCTGGCCATCACTTCATGTCATCTACCCACTTGGGTGAGGCACTGTCAAAAGACAGTCATCGCAACTCTGTGAAGTATCAGCACTATAGAGCCACGTGTTTTTTTATTTATTTGGCAATTGTTACAAATTTAATACTCTAAACGTCACATTACCTGCTAAAAACATACAGCGATGCAAGTGGAAAAACACTGAAGATCAGAAAATGAAAACAGACTTCCTTATGAATTGTAGAACACTTTTGCGTTCAGAAACAAAAGGTCGATAACAGGCTCTTTTAGTTATTGTAAAGGCCGGTTTAAACGTAAGCGTAAAACCTATGCCGTAGGCTCTGGGCATAGCCTCCACCACAACCTGATGTGCACCTCTCCAAAAGTTTAACTACATGTCAACACAGACCACAACAGCTGTGATTGGTTCACTTTATAACAATATCTAAGGTAGCTTAGCATTTCCTCTAAGATTATCTGAAGATTTACGCATTGCATCATATTGTATTTGGGCTAATTTTAATCTGGAGCGTATATTCTGTTTGTTTCATGAAGTCACAAGCAAAAACACAAAAAAAGCCACATCTGTTTATAACTTTACATGTAACTGTGTGCTTTCACAGGTTTTCCCTTGATATATACCTAGTCCCAGATTGAAACATGCTTGTCATATTCTCTTCGTTTAAACTTTTCTGATTTGTATGATTGTTTGAGCATATCTTTGACAGTATGTTGTACAGTAAATAGTTGTATTTTATAAGTCATAAAAACTGAACACTTCTTATTTCTTCTATAGGTAGAAAAACGGAACAAAAGGCTTCTATATGTTAATGATTATGATTGGCTAATCTCCATGTGATGGCGTAGTTTGTTGTTCATCAGGGTGGGCAAAGTTGCTGAATACTGGTAGGCGTTAATATGTAGACGTGGGCAGACATATGCTAGGCTAATATGCTTACTGTATGGTTCTGACATCAAAACCATGTCAGTTTTGTGACCCATTGATAACCCATTTTTGCAGCTTAGTTTTCATAAATAGTCTGGATGGACTGGGGCGGGCGCTTTGTGTTGTGTGTATATGTCTATTTAGAACATCAAATAGATATTTCAAAAGAGTAAAAAACATTTTGTTTTTTGTAATATGTATTGTTAAACATTGAGGGTGTACTGTATAGACTAATTTGTATTATTATTATTATTATTGAATTATATGCTAAGCTCTGCGAAAAGCTACCTTGAACAGTTTTGAAGTGAACTTCCCTAGTGGGCAGATGCTTTGACCTTGATTTAAGAGCCTCTGACAATCACTTGGTATTGGAATGCAGCCAAATCTCTTACTGCTTTAGTCCTCATACAGTCAAACATGCAAACACTTTTTGACACATATTCTGCCCTGTAGCTCCAAACAACAGTGACATACTATTTCTTGACCTTGCTCCAGAATATAGGGAGACACACATGAACATAGACCATTCAGACACAACATTAAACCAACCTGCCTAATATTGTGGGATTTTCATGCACAGCAGTCTCTAGAATGTACTCCGAATGGTGCCAAAAACAAAAAACATCCAGTGAGCGGCAGTTCTGTGGACGGAAACACCTTGTTGATGAGAGTTCAAAGGAGAATGGCCAGACTGGTTCAAACTGACAAAGTCTACGGTAACTCAGATAACCCCTCTGTACAATTGTGGGGAGAAAAATATCATCTCATTGGTTGGCAATGTTTTGGCGGTACGAGGGGGGCATACACAATATTAGGCAGGTGGTTTTAATGTTGTGGCTGATCGGTGCAGATGTGCATCACAGTCATGCATGTACAAACTGTCATGTCAGGTTTATGTCTTCTTTCTTAAAGGACAGACCATCCTCAAAATGTATAAACCTTCACAGAAAGATGAACTGTACCATTTCTCATCTCTGACTCAAAGAATATGATCCACCCCTTCTTTGCTAGTATTTCCATTGCAACATGGCAAAATAAGTTTTTGATAAACCAATAAAGATACCTCATCCAGGCCGAGTAATCTGTCAATATTTGGCCATTTTGAGATGTGCACGGTCTCCCTTGTGTCAATTTCCAAATCTACCAACATACTTGTCAATGGATTATGTACAATTTCTGCTTTCAAATAAATATATATTTTATATTTAAATTTTGAGTAACTATATGAGTGTATACTATTATTATTATTATTATTTGGCATTTATGTGTACATCTGAATTGCTATAATTAAATTGTATTAGGTCCCACTTTATATTAGGTGTTTTTAACGTCATAGTTAATGGTGTAACCTCCGTTCCCTGATGGAGGGAACGAGACGTTGGTGTCGATGTAGTGACACTAAGGGTCACTCTTGGGAGCCCGAGACACCTCTGGTCTTTGATAAAAGGCCAATGAAAATTGGTGAGTGGTATTTGCATGCCACTACCCTGGACATACGGGTATAAAAGGAGCTGGTATGCAACCACTCATTCAGGTTTTACGCTGAGGAGCCGATATAAGGTCCGGCCATTTCAGCGGGTAGTTCAGCGTTGTGGCAGGAGGGACCAACGTCTCGTTCCCTCCATCAGGGAACGGAGGTTACACCAGTAACCATGACGTTCCCTATCTGTCACTCACTCGACGTTGGTGTCGATGTAGTGACACTAGGGGTCCCTATACAAAACGTCACAAGGCTGAACTGTGTTACGTGAACTGGCGGTGTGTGGTGGGCAGACTTGCTGTGTGCCTCATAGCCAGCACACCAGGTCGACACGTAACCTCCCCCAACACAGTTATGAGTGTCGAACGGCCCTTTTTGGGGACAAGTCGACTACCCAGAGATAGAGACAGGCTTAACCCAGCCATGGCCTCTTTCCCCTTCTCTTTTTCCACTCCCTAAAAAAGAAGGGGGATTATCCGACTGGGCCGCCAGGTCTAGTCGGGGGTGTCCCTCCCAAGGGGAGGACACCGCGGAGACCACACCTCGCCCCAAGAGAGGGGGGATATTTAAGTGGAAGAATACATCACATGGTCTTTCCAACCATGTGGAGAGCCTTCAAGGTAGATCCTACCCAATGGGGGAGGAGTTACTACAACATGGAGACTGAGGGGCTCTGCCCAAGGAAGACGCAGTTTGCCAGTAGGGAAACGAACTAGCGGAAGATATAGATCGCATGGGGTTAGCCTTACAGGGAACCGCCACATGCGGAGCACCTACCCCAGAACCGGGCTCTTAGTTAGCGCGTGTACTGGGCCGGCAGCGAGTCTCTCCGAAAACTCGACTGCCACAGGGCTCGGAGGAAGTCAACCAGGGAACAACTTTTGTGAACACTACTGGGAATTAACAGCGCACGTCTTCAGCTCAAAAGGAGGTGGAAGGCGCTATGTGCAAGCGATACACCCAGCCGGCTATCCCGGGCTTATCCGCTTGTGTTGCGTGCCACTACCTGGGACCAAACCGGTTCCACCCGGAGGTTGTAGAACCTTGCAAAGGTGTTGGGTGTTGCCCAGCCCGCTGCTCTGCAATGTCTGTTAGAGAGGCACCTCTGGCCAGGGCCCAAGAAGCCGCTACACGGGTAGAATTGGCTCGTAGCCCTACCGGGGGCGGCATGTTTTGGGCGAGACATGCCATAGTTATGGCGTCAATGAGCCAGTGGGCGATCCTCTGCTTGGAGACAGCGCTTCCTTTCCGCTGTGCACCAAAGCAGACAAAGAGCTGCTCAGAGATTCTAAAGCTCTGCGTGCGATCCAAATAGATGCGTAAAGCACGCACCGGACACAGCAACGACAGGGCTAGGTCTGCCTCCTCCTGGGGCAGCGCTTGCAGGTTCACCACCTGGTCTCTAAAAGGAGTGGTGGGAACCTTGGGCACATAGCCCGTTCGGGGGTCTCAGGATCACGTGAGAATAGCCCGGACCGAACTCCAGGCACGTTTCGCTGACAGAGAACGCTTGCAGGTCACCTACCCTCTTGATGGAAGTGAGCACAGTCAGGAGGGCAGTCTTCAAGGAGAGTGCCTTAAGCCCGGCTGACTGCAAAACTCAAAGGGGGCTCTCTGTAGACCCTGAAAAACTACAGAGGTCCGATGAGGGAACAAGGCGTGGCCTGGAGGGATTCAGCCTCCTGGCGCCTCTTAGGAACCTGATGATCAGATCATGCTTCCCTAAGGACTCACCGTCGACTGCGTCATGGTGTGCTGCTATGGCAGCAACGTACACCTTCAAGGTGGAAGGGGACAGCCTCCCTTCCAACCTCTCTTGCAGGAAGGAAAGCACTGATCTGACTGCGCACCTCTGGGGGTCTTCCTGATGGGAAGAACACCACTTAGCGAACAGACACCACTTAAAGGCATACAGGTGCCTCGTAGAGGGAGCCCTAGCCTGAGTGAACGTGTCTACCGCCGCAGGTGGGAGACAGCTTAGGTCTTCCGCGTCCCGTCCAGGGGCCAGACATGGAGATTCCAGAGGTCTGGGCGCGGGTGCCGGATGGTGCCCCTTCCCTGAGAAAGAAGGGCCTTTCTCAGGGGAATTTGCCCGGGGGGAGCTGTCACGAGGAGCGTGAGGTCCGAGCACCACGTCTGGGCAGACCAGTAGGGTGCTTACCAGGACGACCTTCTCCTCGTCCTCCCTGACCTTGCACAGGGTCTGTGCAAGCAGGCTCACTGGGGAAAACGCATATTTGCGAATGCCAGGGGACCAGCTGTGTGCCAGCACGTCTATGCCGAGGAAGGCCTCGGTGAGGGCGTACCAGAGCGGGCAGTGGGAGGATTCTTGGGAGGCGAACAGGTGCACCTGTGCCTGACTGAATCGACTCCAAATCAGCTGGACCACCTGAAGGTGGAGTCTCCACTCTCCCTTGAGGGTAACCTGTTGTTACGGCGCGTCCGCCGAAGTGTTGAGGTTGCCTGGGATGTGAGTGGCTTGCAGCGACTTGGTGCTGCTAACTCTGTTGGAGGAGACGGCGGGCGAGTTATGACATACAGCGGGAGCGCAGACCGCCTTGGCGGTTGACATATGCTACCGCTGCCGTGCTGTCTGTCCGAACTAGCACGTGCTTGCCCTGGATCAACGGCCGGAACCTCCGCAGGGCGAGCAGAATTGCCAGTAACTCGAGGCAGTTGATGTGCCAACGCAGCTGCGGACCCGTCTAGAGGCCGGCGGCTGCGTGCCCATTGCCAACAGCACCCCAGCCCATTTTGGAGGCGTCTGTCGTGACCACGACGCGCCTGGAGACCAGTTCTAGCGGAACACATGCTCGTGGAAACGAGAGGTCGGTCCAAGGGCTGAAAAGACGGTGACAGACCGACGTAATGGCCACGCGGTGTGTCCCGTGGCGCCATGCCCGTCTCGGGACTCGAGTCTGGAGCCAGTGCTGAAGCGGCCTCATATGCATCAACCCGAGCGGGGTGGCCACCGCCGAGGACGCCATATGCCCCAGGAGCCTCTGAAAATGTTTCAGTGGAACCGCTGTTTTCTGTTTGAACGCCTTCAAACAGGTCAGCACCGACTGGCCGCGCTCGTTCGTAAGGTGCGCCGTCAAGGAGACTGAGTCCAACTCCAAACCGAGAAAAGAGATGCTCTGAACCAGGAGGAGCTTGCTCTTTTCCCAGCTGACCCGAAGCCCTAGTCGGCTGAGGTGTGAGAGCACCAGGTCCCTGTGTGCGCATAACCCGTCTCGAGAGTGAGCTAGGATTAGCCAGTCGTCGAGATAGTTGAGAATGCGAATGCCCACCTCCCTTAACGGGGCAAGGGCAGCCTCTGCGATCTTCGTAAAGATGCGAGGAGACAGTGACAGGCCGAAAGGGAGGACTTGTACCGATACGCCTGACCCTCGAACGCAAACCGCAGGAAGGGTCTGTGTCGAGGAAGGATCGAGACGTGAAAGTACGCATCCTTCGGGTCTACCGCCGCGAACCAATCTTGCTGCCGGACGCTCGCTAGAATGCGTCTTTGCGTCAGCATCTTGAACGGGAGTCTGTGTAAGGCCCGGTTCAGTACTCGCAGGTCCAAGATTGGCCGCAACCCACCGCCTTTTTTCGGTACAATGAAGTAGGGGCTGTAAAATCCCTTCTTCATCTCGGCTGGAGGGACAGGTTCTATCGCGTCCTTCCATAGGAGGGTAGCGATCTCCGCGCAAGGTAGCAGCATTTCCATCTTTCACCAAGGTGAAGTGGACACCGCTGGACCTGGGCGGATGCCCAGCGAAGTGAATCGTGCAGCCGAGTCGGACGGTCCGGACCAGCCCTCGCGACGGACTGGAAAGCGCAAGCCATGCATCCGAGTTCCGCGCAAGGGGGACCAAAGGGACAACGTCATCGGATGTACCGGCGGGTGGGGTCTCGCGGCGGGGCGGAGCTTGAGGTGCCACACCACATCGTGGCCGTGCTGAGTCCGAGGACATCGAAGCACTTACCTGGCTCCTTGTGACCACCCCCGGAACAGCCTGGGACGGGGGAGGAAGAGGCCTGTCCTCATGACCCGTGGAGACTGTCACAGCGGGGGCGGATTTGTGCCACAGCTGGGCGCTCAGGGCGGGAGACCGCCGCTGGAGCGCCAACCTGCCAAATGGAGTGGTGGACGGTGGTCGTGATGCCAGCCGTACACACCGAATATGTGACCCAGGGAACAAGGAAACCACTCTTGCGGAGCTCCTGAGTACTGCAGCCACTTGGGCATGCAGCGCAATTAAATGCAAAAGGTAACAAAAAGAAGATCTGCTTACCAGCTCCAGAGCAGCGGGTTTCGTTGTCCCTGGGTCGCCCGTCTCAGGGGCGCTTCGAAGACCTCCGTGGGTTCTTCGGTGCCGGCTGTGAGACGGGTGGCGTCGGCTTCCTGCGGTGGGCTCCACGCCGGGGCCGGGCCGGAGGGGCGGGCTGCGGCGGAGCCGGTGCAGTCACCGCAGGGGGACGCCCTCGGCGATGAGTAGATGGGGGGATCTTGAGCCACGCCGGGGCAGGACAAGCCGGCTAGCATCCATCTACTGCTCTACCATCGAGAACTGCTGGGCAAAGTCCTCGACAGTGTCGCCGAATAGGCCCGCCTGGAAAATGGGGGCAGCAAGGAATCGTGTCCTGTCGGCCTCACCCATCTCGACCAGGTTGAGCCAAAGGTGGCGCTCCTGGACCACTAGTGTGGCCATCGTCCGCCCGGGAGACCGCGCCGTGACCTCCGTCACTCGGAGAGCGAGGTCGGTCGCCGAGCGCAGTTCCTGCATCAATCCCGGGGCGGAACTACCCTCGTGCAGTTCCTTTAGCGCCTTGGCGGACTTGCAGGAGAGCCATGGCGTGCAGGGCGGAGGCGGCTTGTCCAGCAGCGCCGTAGGCTTTGACCGTCAGAGACGACGTAAACCTATAGGCCTTGGACGGGGGCTTTGGGCACCCACGCCAGGTGGCGGCGCTCTGCAGGCATAGGTGCACCGCGAGCGCCTTTATCCACCGGGGGATTGCCGAATAACCCTTGGCCGCCCCACCATTGAGGGTAGTGAGAGCGGGGAAGCTGAAAAGATCGGGACCGGGCAGTAAAAGGTGCCTCCCGCGACCTTGTCAGCTCTTCATGCACTTCTGGGAAGAAAGGAACGGGGCGGGGCGTGGCTTTGAGTGGCGCCGCGAGCCCAGGAACCAATCACAGAGCCGCGAGGGTTCAGGGAAGAGCGGTGAAATCCACTCTAACCGACGCTCGCGGCTGTCCGGGAAAGCATGGCGTCATCTCCGCGTCAGCCTGTGACTGGGCGATTGACCCCAAAGGGAGGAGCCCAGCCGAGGCTTCCGACTGGACGAGCCCGCTCTCCGATGCTGCGCTCGAGAGCTCATCACTTTCGCGGGCTCCGAATAAGAGGTCGAACTCGCCGTGAGACGAGCCGGCGGACTCACCCGGAAGCCCGATCGGGGCAGACGAGCGTGCTGGGGAATGGGAGGTCCGCGGGGGGATACCCGGCGGAGGCGGTCCCATTGGGGTCCCCAAATCGCCCCCAGTGCTAGCCGCTCTGGCCTCAAACCCGTGGGTAAAAGGACCGAGGCGGGAGCCTCTGGGGTGGCCTTACGAAGGCGAGCCGCGACCGCAACGTTGCCATGGACACATTCTCGCAATGAGAATGTGACCATCCACGAACGCTGTCTCTGCGTGAGCAGTGCCCAGACACGAAAGACAGTGATCGTGACCGTTAGAAGGCGAGAGATAACGAGCACAACCAGGAATAACACACAATCGGAAAAGCATCTTTAAAAAGACGCGTCTTTAAAAAGACGTTCCGTGTGTGCGCTCTTTTAGAGAAATATATACACTTTTAGAGGGGAAAAATGCTATTTCAGAAAATATACTCTCTAGTTTTTCTGCCGAAGCGCCCAGGGGCGTTCTCTACAGTGCACCAGTGCAGAGGAGGGAGAAGCCGCTGAAATGCGCCGTCAGATCCAGCAGGTGAATGAACAGTAGTATTCAGCTCAATGAGCATGACCGTTCGGCTCCGAAGAGAAAATCTGAATGAGTGGTTGCATACCAGCTCCTTTTATACCCGTATGTTCGGGGGAGTGGCATGCAAATACCACTCGCCAATTTTCATTGGCCTTTTATCAAAGACCAGAGGTGTCTCGGGCTCCCAAGAGTGACCCCTAGTGTCACTACATCGACACCAACGTCGAGTGAGTGACAGATAGGGAACTACTATGTACTAACATTAAAATAATTACAATACAATGTTTTTATTGTGTAACCACATATTGTTATGCAAAAGTCTCTGAAAATTTACATTTGCTACTACTGTGGTTGATGTAAGTGTAGGTTTAGGTGTAGGGGTAGGGTTAGGGGTAGCGGTTAGGGTTTAAGACAAGGGTTGGGGTGGGGTTATGTTTAGGGTTAGGGGTAAGGTTAACAGTGTAACTACAAATGTAATTAAATGCAGGTACTTTAAATGTAAGTACAATGCTGCAACACATATGAACGTAATAAGTACATTGTATTAAATGCTTAAGTACATAGTAGTTAAAGACACCTAATATAGTGTGGGTCCTTGTATAGCCTATATCACATACTGTATATATTATATTATTAGCCTTCAGCTGCCTTGCTCTCTACATATTAGCCATTGAAAACCCCATATTGTTCAACTACTAGTTTTCCAGATCGAGATCAGTTTTCTTTTTCTCTCTTTGATTCTCTTGGGCAGTGATGAAGATGACTTCCTCTCAGAGCAACATGTCAAGGCTTATCTGTTTGCTCCAGGTCCCTGTGCCAAACACAACACCCCGCTACGAGAATTAGCTCCTTACTCCACAGTTCTGGCACTATCCAGTCAGAAAGTCAGTCAGACGCTGGCCAGTGCTCCTCTGAGCTTCCTGTGGGTTGCATCTTTCTATCCCGAAAGAGCCTTCCAATGCTGCATCTACTGCCAATGAGCTGCAACAAATGTTTTTTTTTTTTTTTTGGAGGAATTGTTCTTGTGGAAAAGAAGCTATGCTATGGGCTCTTTTCTAGTCTTGGGTGGACCGGACATGTATTCCAAGGCTCAGAGCAATTGCAGTTTCTCAGGATAAAAAAAAAAAAAATAGTTCGCCAAAAAAAACGTGAATTTGGGGAGAATATACTGGCCACTATTTTTGCTCTTTTCTACAAAATTACAGTAAATGAGGAATGTCAAGCACCAAAATGACAAAAAAGCACCATAATAATTTCAGAAAAGTGGTCTATACGACTTGTGCGCTATATTCCAAGACTTCTGAAGGCATATGATTGCTTTATGTGAGGAACACACTAGTTTTAGTCAATATTCCCTGCAAATCTTGACACCCACTCTTGTTCTCCTTCGCATGTTTCTGGCCAATGTAGCAATGACCAATTCAAAAGCATATAGTTCTTCTGAATTGGATCATTTCCATGAATCATTGATCCAGTCCACAAAACCGGTCTGGATGATTTGTTCACAAATCTGACTGATCCTGTTCTCATATTCACTCAATGGTCTGGTCGCATCAGTTAACAGCCCTCTAAAGGGTAAGATTATCAGTAAATAATGGCTTAAATTTTGGTCTATGGACCATTTTTATGACACTTTTATGGTGCTTTTTGTCATTTTGAAGTTTGACAGTGCCAGTACTTACTGTCATAATATGGAAAAGAGTGACCAGGATATTTATAAAAAATTCAGTTTGTGTTCTCTAAAAGAAAGTTAAACAGGTTTGAAACTACATGAGGGTGAGAAAATAATGGCAGAAGTTAAATTTTTAGGTGAACTGTTCCTTTAAAGCCCAACGCTTGATATGTGCATTCTTTCAGACATACTTTAGGGCCTGAGTTGTGCGCTCATCTTTGTGCAGACAGTGGCTTTCTGCTGCTTGGCTGCAGCACAGGAATGTGTTGTGTTGATGGCTTACCTGTATGAAGTATGCCTGTTTGTTCATAATCCTGTTCTGAAGAAGCCTTGAACAGATAAACTCGAAGTTTGCACAACCATACATTTTTATAACAATGATGATGTGTAATTTGAAAAACCCTTTATTTTAGCACATAGCAAAGTGTTGCTCTTTGCCATCTACTATTTGAGAGGTTTATATTTCTTCCATAGCGCTTTAATTTAGAAAATTCTCATTAGAATTCAAATGCATCACATCAGTTTTGTGGTCTGTGGTGCAATGTCAAGGGAAGCCTGTGCGCCCGATGGGTGCACTCCAGAGATACAGAGCAGATTAGATCATTGGAGCGCGTGTGTTCCGTGATGACTCGCGCCATATTCGCACGAAAACCAGGCTTCAATCTCACTGCGAAAATATCGCATTGCAGATGAGAAGCATATTTAGCACGTATAAAGCAACAAACTCGAGATTATCATTATCATTTTGCTTGGGCGACAGCCGAAAACTTTTCAGTGGAGGGAGAACCAAAGCATTGCTTCTTCTTTGCTGTCCGCGGTGCGCCGCTGCTGTATGCATATAGGGGAAACGCTGTCTCCCTGAGAGAGATTTTGAGATATTTGAGGTTTCTGGAGAGAAGTCAAACCACAGTCGTTCAAAACGTCTGGCTGGTTAACATGCGGCATGGGTGGGCTTGAGAGCTCCATGATTTCCATGCATTTTGATGCCATGTTGATCTGTCATACTTTCTGTTAATCACCATAAATGGCATTTAAAATACATTCATGACTTATGATCGGGTGTTATTATTGGTTTGTGGTGCTCCACATCAGCAGAACTAAAGCAAGCAATTGAAAATAAAATTGCACTTTAGGTTTCAAGTGGCTTGAAAACTTCTACTGAAGTTGCGGCTTCATCAGATATGATATGACACGTTAATGTTTTCAGTGGCTGAAAACATGCCTGTTTTCAGTTCAGTCTCACATAGCCCCAGACTATGGTTGCTAGTACAAGCCAGATAAAACACAGTTTCCCAACATCCTCTTGAAAAGTGATTCCCATGTAAGGCAGTTGTTATGAGAAACATCAGTAGAGTAGCTTGATTATTCACCCTACAGATGATGCTGTGACCGACTCCATTAGCAGTGGATGGAGTGATGAGTCCAGCCTTCGTAATCTGTTCTGTAATTCCTGGTTGGATGGCTGCAGGGTGTTAGCACCAGACAGAGAATGAGCCCTACTGCCTCTGATGATCTAAATGCCTAATCTAAAGGAGCCAGTAATGAGGAGAAGGGTTCAGTCAGGAGAATTTAATACAATTTTAATCTCAAAAAATGTTTGCTAAATTTCTATAAATAGGAGTCTATTTGTCTATTTGCATAATTAGTCTTTTTTTTGCCAGTGCTCAGGTTTATAGGGCAGAGAGCTTTGTTAATCTCTGTTTGCTGTAATTAAAACAACATGTCATGCAATGAGTTCAGTCACAGTGTTGACCTCTCTTCTACTACTGAATGGATTGACCATTGTAAGCTCTCTCCTGAAGTAATCATTTAAGAGGAATTCACTCTTGCCAAGATAATTATTAGGGTCAGCGAATCTTTACATTACTGTGAGATTTCACTTACAGTCGTTGTAAAACAAACCTTAGCAGATTGAACAAGCTTGTTTGTTTAACATGTTTGATAGGCTGCACCAATGTAGAAATGCTGATGTAATATTATTTTGATTACTTAGAAACAGAATGGATGGTCACGAAGCAGTAAAACCGTGGTGCTGCATAAACATTGTGTGTTTGCTGCAGAACAGATCATGCACTCTTTGCATGATTTTTCTAAGTTTAAAATGTTGCCTAATACTTGGCGTAGGTTTTTAGCTTGCTTAGGGAAAAGGTGCCATTTGCTCCCCTACAGTTTGCAGTGGAAAAATTGGGGCCAAAGTAAACCTAACTTGGCCAACACTTTCAGTACTTGTTTTTCTATCACCACAAATGAGGTCTTAGCACTAAGGTTGTTGTTTTTTTTTCTCTCTAAACTGTCGCTCAAGCAAACTGTCCACTCCTGGGGGAACCATTTAGTAAAACACCCCAGGGTTCTGTCACTTTCTCAACTGGCCATTCTCCTGTTTTAATCTTATTCCAGAGGGAAGAGAGAGTAATATTTCTCTTAAAGCTGTCAATTTAACATGTTAATTTATGGCAATTAACTATAAAGAAAATAATGTAATTAAAAATGAATGCAATTAATCATGCCCCTTGACCCATACAAAAATTCCATCAACCATCAAAGCAATTCAAGCTTAATGTACCACCTTCATGTTTTTGTGTCCAAATCAGCACTGCCAGGGCTTTCAGGAATGCAGCAGAAACACAGAGCTTGTGTTTGAGCTTATAAGGTCTGGTCACTATTCATATGCATTGTGAGGACCAACAGAGCTGAAATATTCTTCTAAAAATCTTCATTTGTGTTCTCCTGAAGATAGAAAGTCTAGGATGGCATGAGGATGAGTAAAAAATGAGAATTTTCATTTTTGGGTGAACTATTCCTTTAAATTGACACAACTTCTTAAAATGCTGCTCTTGATTCTATAAAACAGTAAGAGACGTGAATTCGGCAACAGTAGGTTGAACGTTTTGCTACCGAAATCAGTCTGTGCTTGCCGAAATTCAAATCAGTGCCCCAAGTGGCCGAAGCTGGAAGTGTTGTTGAACATATGGAAAGTAACATGTGATCTCCAGTCTCTGGTTGAAACATCCAAAGAGTGGTGCCAAAAGTGAGTTGTATTTTTTAGTTGTAAATGACATAATACAATCAACAGGAATGCATATTTTATTAAGTCTACCTCCTAACCTAAATCCCAGCCCTAAACCTAACCGTCAGTGGAGTAAAAACGTAATTATAGAGCGAAAATGCAACCTTCGAATCATGCTCAGTGTTTATGTGAACGCAAATACTTCTGGTTCCACCTGGACCGGAACCAGTGTCTAGGGGGTTGCTCGCGCAACATGCTATCAGTAGCACTAGAACGAAATGTAATCACACTTCAGTTAATGCAAAAACATCTGATGGTACATGAAATTTTGGAAGCAACATGTCGATTTCCCATGTGATCATGTTGAAAAACGTCCATCTTGCATGTGTACATTGACCAACAGATGGAATACAAGAATGTGTTCTGTGTGAACATTCCCTAAATCTACCTTGGATAGATTGACAAACTCGACTGCAAAAGGGGTTTCTGTGGACTGTGGACTTTTCTCCCCAAATGTTTTTAAATGCAATTAATTGTGATTAATCATGTAGCTAATTAATTCGATCAAAATTCTTAATTGAATGATTGCACTAATTTCTCACAATAGTGACCCCTTACAACTTTTGGAATAAGGAGGATATTGCTCAATACAGATCGGATTCTCTGGCAATTTTGGTTTCTTCCAAACTCTGGATTTTCACCGGCTTTTGTGGCCCATATTCCATGTTCCATGACTTGGGGAATGGGGACAGCTTGTTCCATTAGAAACTACAACTACACACCCTTACTAACAGATGTTCTACAGCTGATGGGCGGCACCTGATCCTGTTATCCAGTGCAGCTTAAAGTTCTTCCTCCTCTTCCTCTACACCATCTGAAAGTCATTATAATGCCATTAACATGCTTCTCCCAGTGCAGCCCAGTGAAAGGGGTAATAAACAGAATGATACATCAATGTTACCGTTATGGTTGACGTACAGCACCGTGATCTGGGAGGCTCTCACGCTCTTTGAGGGTTTGGAGGGTGAGATCCTTGTCATTATCTCCCGATACTGCTCTTTGATTTGAAAGGCGGTGTAATACCAGGGTGATCTAATGAACTCCATTGACGTGTGGAGGTTAATGCTAGTGAGTCTACATGGCCGCCCGCAGATGCCTTGATCTTACGCAATGTGTGGTGTCGTAGTGCAGTACCATTCACTTTAAAGTTTGATTTCAGACTAAAACAATAATTCATCTTTTTTTAAATGTTGTGTAAACGAACATCCTAGCAGCTCCATAGCTATGTGCTAAAAAAAACACTCCACTAGATGCTGTATAGAAACCCTGTCAACCACCCAAAACACCAACGTATCACATTTTAAATTTACAAA
Organism: Myxocyprinus asiaticus; assembly: GCF_019703515.2. NCBI lineage: Eukaryota > Metazoa > Chordata > Actinopteri > Cypriniformes > Catostomidae > Myxocyprinus > Myxocyprinus asiaticus. The sequence continues at coordinate 20,428,681 of NC_059378.1, read as the reverse complement.
AAATTTAAATTTTGCATGCACAAGCACCACTCACATTTTTCTTTAGAATGTAAAAATCTTTTTTTCTTTTGTGATACATGTTTATCCAACTTTTTAAAGTCTTGAGTTTAGAGATGAGTTTCTTGAGATGGGTTGATATAATCTTATTATCTTTTGATTTCTTTGTAATTTCTTTGGGAAAGTCTTTAACTATTCTTCCTCTTTCATATAGATTCTTTTATTTTCAAATGCATTCCCAAATGTTAGCCAGTTGTCAACACTGTCAGGACATCAAGTCAATGGTAAAATACAAATTTTCATATACACTATAAAGCCAAAAGTTTGTGGACACCCCCTTCTAATTAACGAATTTGGTTACTCCATTAAATCCAGTAAAGAAAAATATTAATGTTTCTTTATGTAATGGCTTGGGCTTTGTGTGCTTCCAAATTTGTGGCAACTGTTTGGGGATAGCCCTTTTCTGTTCCAGCATGACAATGCCCCTTTGAACAAAGTGAGGTCCATAAAGAAATGGTTTACTGTGTCTGGCATGGAAGAATTTGACTGGCCTGCACAAAGCCCACAAAACCCCACTGATCACTTTTGGGGTGAACTGGAACAGCAACTGTAAGTCAGGCCCCATCGACCAACATCAGTTCCTGACCTCACTGATAGCCTTGTGTCTGAATGAGAGCAAATCCCTGCAGCCATTTTACTACATACAGTATAGTGGAAAGCCTCCCCAAAAGAGTGGAAGCTGTTATTACAGCAAAGGGGGAAATTGATGCCTAAGGTTTTGAAATCAAATGTTCATCAAGCACATATGGCGTCCACAAACTTTTGGCCATATAGTGTATTTTGAATGGAATCATTGCATTTGACATACTGTAGTTATTGGTGGTTTGACAGAAAAATGGGAACAGTGCAAAGCCAAGCTGTAATGACCATTTCAATACCAATCGCACATGGCACAGGCTCTGTTTTTAAATAACAAAGAGTATAGTGTGCTGAATGCAAGAACTGAATTTAAGCTTCTTAATGTTAAGTTAATTTATTTATTTATTTATTTATTTTTATACACATTTTCAATTTTTAACAAAAATTAGTTTGGGATTAAGCAAAACAATTGTCTGTGAACAGTGTTCAAGTCTTTTAAATGGCCCAAGAGACTCAGTACTTGACTTGAATCGAGTCAAACATACAAACGTAAAATCTTTCATTTTGCCGAGAGCATTGTGCACAGCAGCTGAACAAACCAATCTTCCTTCTTGTTGTGAAACCAAACAAATATGTCTTCCCTCTCCAATTCATAAGAACCCTCTGTTCTTTCTGTTTCCTTGATAAAGCGTCTTACATTTGTTGTTTTTGTTTCTTATAAAGTCAAGCCTGTAAATAGCGGACACATGTGAACACAGATTGATATTCAGTGATCCGTTTGCTATGGGGCCTGAAGGCCCCAGTCATTCATCAGATGAAAACGGCCCCTGTGTTGGCCTATTGAGTTTGTTTGCTAACAGTCCGGGCTTTGTGAATGGACACAGCTCAGAGAATTTGCTTAGCTGTGCTGGGAGTACGAGGACAACATAGCATTTTAGTCGACTTGCAGGTGTCCTTATAATTCCACACATCTGAGTGCATCCTCCATATAGAAGATCTATAGCTATATTGCAGCTGTGCTTGGCTGTTTCACACTTTTAGAGATCTTGTGACTGTGGAAGGAGCTCACAGTGGGCTTGTGTTTGTTTGAAGAGAAACAGGATCATTCAAATTGAGTGAAACAAAGGAACTGTCTGATTTCAGCAGATTAAATGATAAATGTAAGTTGTTTGATGCCTGTTAGTTAAATGTGAAATGACTGAATACACAAGAAAACAAGCAGTAACATGACTTAAATGTCATTCACTTGCATTTTTTGTAATTAACTAGCAACAAAGTCCCTTTAAGGCTAGTCAGTTCACATGTTTTAATAACACATCAATAAATCAGCAATAAAACTTTGACAACAATTTTATCATATTGAGAGGAAAGTGTAAACTAACACGTCACACACAGTTTGTTCAATGAATGATACCTCAAATCTTGCAGCTTTTTGAGGTGGGGTGGGCTATTAATTTTCTAAGCGATCAGACAATCGTTTTTCAGACAATTACAATTTTTGACAGGTGTACAATGAAACGGGTAAAAAATCTCATTGACTTGAATTGAAGGAGGGACCCTAGCATCATGGCAGCAAGTTTTGCATGAACAAGCACCACTCACATTTTCTTTTAAAACCGTGAAAATCTGGTTCTTTTTTATTATTATTCACTTATCCAAATCCTGTCCTTTAAAGAGGTCAGCAAATAAAGTTTGCAGATTTTCTCACAGCAATTCATAAAGCCCAAGAGTAACATCTTTTTAACAGACTGTGAAATAGAGTAATTTACAGCCAAGCAAGGAAATTCCAGAATGAAACAACAGGACAGAAACTCAACTAGATAGGAGATTTTTACAGTTTTACTCTCAATTTTCATGCAGGGTTCCTGTATTGAAATTTTTTACGGTGGCTGGCCAATCGAAATTTCAGGCTGCTGAAGCAAATGTAATGATATTAATTTTGCGGTTTATGCATTTGGCAGACACTTTTATCCAAAGCGACTTACAGTGCACTTATTACAGGGACAATCCCCCTGGAGCAACCTGGAGTTAAATGCCTTGCTCAAGGACACAATGGTGGTGGCTGTGGGGATTGAACCAACAACCTTCTGCTTACCAGTTCAGTGTTTTAGTCCACTACACCACAACCACGCGGTTGACGCTTTGTACGCATTAAATATGCTTCTCATCTGAAATGCACATTTGTGTGATGCAGTTGATGCCGGTTTTCACTTGAGTGTGGAGCGAGCCATCACAGAACCACTCACGCAAGTGTATTTCTGGAGTGCGTGCACATCAACAGGGCTTCCCTCGATAACGCAACCCATTTGAAATCTACTTCAGTGAATTTTCTAGTTTAAAGCGCTATGGAGGAAGTAAAACATTTCAAACGGCTAGACAGCCCCGATGGTATAAACAACACTGACAAGGAAAAGAGACAAAACTGTGTTATGTTCAAAAATAAAGGCGAATAGCACAGTTTTATTTTACTAAAAGTTATCACATTTTTACAACAATAACTACAGTAACTGTTGTATCTCATACATTTTGCTTTATAAAGTTAAAGTGTGTAATTTTTTCAGTGTTAAAATACTTTCTTTTGTCCCAGCTAAATACGCACAGACGACTGTAAGCCATTTATAGACTGAGATCCCTGTAAATTAATAAAACCCATAAATCGTGCAGCTTGTTGGGAATTATTTCCCCGCCCACATCACATTGGTTAGGTCAGCAGTTAAGAATGATTGTTTCAGAGATAAAGTACATTTTGATGACAGGTTATGAAAAAAAAAAAAAACGTTTTCTTTAGAATATCATGAATCATGCCCAGTAAGACTAGGGACATTATTAAGAAAGTAAAGAGAATCGGCAGTTAAAGGAATATTCCGGGTTCAGTACAAATGAAGCTCAATTAACAGCATTTGTGGCATAATATTGATTACCACAAACAATTATTTTGACTTTAAAAAAAGCACAAATCTGGGTTCCAGTGAGGCACTTACAATTGAAGTGAATGGGGCCAATCCATAAACGTCAAAATACTCACTGTTTCAAAAATACAACCACAAGACATAAACAATATGCATGTTAACATGATTTTAGTGTGATAAAATCACTTACTAACCTTTTCTGTGTAAAGTTATTGCCAATTTTACAACTTCGTTGCCATGAAGATGTAATGTCAACAAACCCTAAAACCCTAAAATGACTGTAAAAATAACGAATTTAAACAACTTTACACTCAAATAACACATGAGTTCTAACCAAAGAATTAATGTAAGTGCTTTTATAAAATTAATGCTTCACATTTCTGCCTTTAAACCCTGTTTAAATATTTGCCTTTAGATCTTTTTGTCCTGAGCTGTAAGAGGAAAGAAATATCTGGTGTTCTAGGAATGGCCACAGTGCACTTTTAAAAAGAAAGTCTCCAAGCCTCTGTGTTTCACCTGAGGGTTGATTGGAAATGTCAGCCTAAGAGATAGAAGCAGAGATTCATGTGATGCTGGCACACATGCGTTGTGATGCAGGCTTTTGATTTCTTTGTAATTTCTTTGGGAAAGTCTTTAACTATTCTTCCTCTTTCATATAGATTCTTTTATTTTCAAATGCATTCCCAAATGTTAGCCAGTTGTCAACACTGTCAGGACATCAAGTCAATGGTAAAATACAAATTTTCATATACACTATAAAGCCAAAAGTTTGTGGACACCCCCTTCTAATTAACGAATTTGGTTACTCCATTAAATCCAGTAAAGAAAAATATTAATGTTTCTTTATGTAATGGCTTAGGCTTTGTGTGCTTCCAAATTTGTGGCAACTGTTTGGGGATAGCCCTTTTCTGTTCCAGCATGACAATGCCCCTTTGAACAAAGTGAGGTCCATAAAGAAATGGTTTACTGTGTCTGGCATGGAAGAATTTGACTGGCCTGCACAAAGCCCACAAAACCCCACTGATCACTTTTGGGGTGAACTGGAACAGCAACTGTAAGTCAGGCCCCATCGACCAACATCAGTTCCTGACCTCACTGATAGCCTTGTGTCTGAATGAGAGCAAATCCCTGCAGCCATTTTACTATATACAGTATAGTGGAAAGCCTGAGCTGTAAGAGGAAAGAAATATCTGGTGTTCTAGGAATGGCCACAGTGCACTTTTAAAAAGAAAGTCTCCAAGCCTCTGTGTTTCACCTCAGGGTTGATCGGAAATGTCAGCCTAAGAGATAGAAGCAGAAATTCATGTGATGCTGGCACACATGCGTTGTGATGCAGGCACACATTCACGCTCATACACATCCTCGCATGGGACTAAGTATAGATTATGGATGGCTGGGAGGCTGCGCAGCGGCGCTTAAGATGACATACATGTGAGAAACCCTCCCCCAAAACATAATATTACATCAGTGCCCACCCCCCCCAACTCATTTGGAAAATGACTTGCATTTAAATTAGTCCCTATCAACTGCCATAGTTTTGAACAGATGGACCAGAACATTCATTAAAAATCCTTTTGTGTCCTGCATAATGACAGAATTAAAAAATTTTGATTAACTATTCCTGTAATGCCCATCCAAATGGTTAATGCTTGTCTCAGCTGGAAGGAGTATTTTAGGAATCACAACCTGGACTTAGTGTTGAAGCCCACCTATTGAGCAACTTGAAAGACCACCGGATTTTCAGCAAATTCAAAGGCTAATTATCGCTCATCTCACAAGGATAGTTTGTCCTCAGCTGTTTTGTAGATGCTCAGGGTTCTCCTAACAATAGATCAGGGGAATGTGACATCCTTGCAGCTCATCACTGTTGACATGCAGTCCAGAGACTGAGTGGATTATGAACTGCTCTTTGACAGGAGTCTGGTAACAAGTCAAGGCTATACAAGAAAGCCTGTTTTGACCTTTTACCCTTTGGAAGAAAATAGAAATGTTCTTGCATTACAACAGCACACTGTGATTGTTTTTACAGGGTATTGCTCAATCCTGTATCATAAATCTCTAGGCTTAGCCAAAGAGATGATCTCTTGGTCCACACCTTCTGTAAGTGATGTTTTGGACAACAGGACTGGAGTTTGGCACTGTAGCCCTGATCTTTCCCTCTCCCTTGAGAGAAACCATCAGTGCTAAGACCAAAGCCAAGACACAGTTTGATCTCTGCATCTTGGCTCTTATAAAAGGGCTCCAGACTAAAAACATGACTATGGAGCCATTGGCTTTTAAACATTTAGGATCCAAATGGCTGTTTTTGGATGCCAAATTACAGAATTGTTTGATTTAGAGGGTTGTTAGATCATTGAAAGGAAAAGAAAGACAGCTGATAACCGAATACATTTTTGGTCGGTAGTTTAAAAAAATATACATATACACACATATTATTATTATTATTATATAAAATTTGTTAAATTGTTCTTTTTCTTTCCTTACTGTAACGGGGCGGCTCAGACACAGAGGTTACAAGAGTCCAATTTCTAGAATGACAATGTCCATCTGCAACTGACTAGCAAGTAGCAAATCATGATTGTGAAGGAACTGAATCCTTTTGGCTTTTTAACAAAAATGAGACAACCCCTTTGCTATGTTCAATCCAAACTTACTGTTTCAGTTTGAAAAACATGTCAACACAGGAAAGAAAACATTGCTTGTCAAGCAATTTCATGGGCTCTTTAAAATGACTTGAAGCTGAGGTGTTTCAGCGGCACTATCGTCACATATCAGAATTGCAAAATAATGACTGTTTTTAAACAGGTTTCCTGAACACTCCCCCGTCTGCTATTGGTCGAAAAAACTGATACACCCACCCGAAACGCAAACCATTGGTTAATGTTGATATGTCGTGCTGGTTAAGACTCTTAAACAAACAGAGTTACATTTTGATATGCCACACAGTCACAGTGTTTACACTTTTCAGGGAAATCAGCCTAAGAATTACTTTATCTTTCACATTAAACTGCGACAAAGTATTTTAACATAGAAAAACACATATCACCTTTAAAACTGCTTGACAGCCTGTCCCAGAGGACATTGGCTGCAGTAAAGACGAGTTAAATGGGTTTGTATTGATGTGTGTGTGTGTGTGTGTGTGTGTGTGTGTGTGTGTGTGTGTGTGTGACAATTGATTGCTTATGACTCCATAACAATATGTCTTGTTAGCATCCCCACACAAGCAGAGCGAAAGACCCCCACTGCGACCTCTGTGCCCCACTTTGGGGTTGCTATAACAACTGACCTTTATATATTTTTTGGAGCGTTTGTTTGTGTGCATTTTGGGCTAATGGTTGAGTGCCCTAAGGAGGCCAGGGGTGCATTAATGTTAGAGACTGTGTTGAGTCATGGCAAGAGATGGCATAAAGAATTGTAGACTGACGTCACCTCCAATCAAATTTTTCTTTAGAGAGACAATCCAACAATCTGTTCCTAAGCAGAAGACTTTTAATAACTTTTTATCTTGTGTTTCTACGTAATAACTTTTCATATTACCAGGGACAGAGTGCAGAATAAAGTTCTGGTCTGAAAAACAGGTGTTACTGATTATATCCAGACTTATGGGTGGTTGTACTGACTATGGTCTCAGGCTGTCGTACATAGAATAAAGCAATACGCCACAAGAGGCTGTGCATCTAAATAAAATGACCACGGTAAGGGGATGCACCAATGTATTGGCCAGTCATCGATATGAAATGATAAAAGCAATTATCTGCACTATCTGACATTAGCCGTTTGTTTACAAACAATCAATTCCTGTCAATCAAAAGAAAACACATCGGACAATTAGCTTACAACTTGTGCTGTATGTGAAAGAAAATGTCTCTTGTGTGGAATTACTTTGAATTTGAAAGATTTGCACTGCTGGAATTTCACGAGGTGGAACTACCGTTAAAACTTTTGACACAAATAATATAATTACTCACCTTAAAGCTTAAAACAGCAAGGAATGTGACGGTAAGTTTGTTAATGCTAAATCAGAGGCTGCTACAGCTAAAATGGGACAAACTTCCTCATTCAGAATTCAGTTAATGTGAGTTAAGAACATTAAAAAATGTAAGAAATCTAACAAATTTAATGTGAGCCTAACAGGTGACTATTTAGAAGCTATTTAAAGTGGAGTGTTAATGTGAGTTAATAATGTGCTTTTTTGTTCCAGTGTTTTGTAAGTAACTGAGACCAGTTACTTTGAAACATGGAAAACATGTGTGTATATATATATATATATACTGTAGAGAATAAAGTTACATATCCAAGAGACTTCAAACAATGTTACTACCATGGTATATGGCCAAAAACACATTGTATTACCAATATTACTTTTTTTTTTCAGTGACGAGATACAGACTGGACACCGAAGTAATAAAGCAGTATTTGCCACATGGCAGCAATGCTGTAACATTTTTATTCTATCATCACTGTTACATTAAAAGCATTGTTGCTTTAGGCATGCTGTTAGGATACTAGCAAATTATAGGACTGTATGTGTTAGCAAAACAATAAAACAAGCCATGTACGTGGGAATATAACAGATATACGTGCATGCAGAGCCGCACATATGTTTTTGCCCGGGCTCCTCTTAGTCCTGCTTGAGTTAGCTAATGTGATAAATGTAAGTAGCAGAGCATGTTGTGTGGGAGGATGTGAGAGCATGTCTCACTGTGGGGTGTAGGGCTGGTGAGGGACTCACATAAAAATCTCAGACGTCTCAAACAATGTTTTTTCAAATATGCACCAACTGTGGTGAGATGACTGATGGCAATAGCTTTTAGCTTGGAATCTAAACTGAATTAAGAAGGCTTTGAGATGGTGTAAGATTAGATATATGTCATTATGTATTTATACCATAATGCAGTATTGGTGTACATTAGTTCTTATAGGCCTAACTTAATCACAGAACATGCTCGCATTACAGAGAGATGGTGTAATGATGGTGTGATTTGATGCTCAGACTTCTCGTCATACTACTTGGTGACTTGATACATTTGTACAGGCTTATTGGGATCAACTATAGGTCACTGAGTTCAAAGGGACATCATCATAGTAAGAGATGTCCCTGAGCTGCCAGCCACATCCTTTGAACACAGCATAAAAGCCTTTGAATGTACTTTAAACTTGAGTGTACATCCTCACTATAGAGGATAAAGGCTCATTTATGCTTACTGGGCAGTCAGGCTTCTTTTAGTTCGCATAACAATGGTGACAAAATGCAGTGACGTTTTTGTTCTGCCAAGGTGTTCGTTTGGTGATATTCTCCTGTTCCTGCACATCTCTGAAATTTTTGAGCTAGGACAAATTGGCTAGTTGCAGAGCATTGATGATTGGTTAAAATTAATTGTGGGTTTGGTTTGTCACTGTGACTTTACCTTCAACATACTAATGTTAAAATGACGCTGCGCATAGAATAAACGCTGACTTTGTTCATCTAGGGTGCTTTTGTTCGTCCAGGAGACAAAGTTTGGTTTCTTCCATAGTATTAGGCTTAAGTCAGTTTACATTAATCTCTTTTTTTCCTCTTAAATGCAATTCAAACCCAAGAACTTTATTATAGGTAAGTGGTATGTCCAAAGTCTTGTATAATGGTATGAATAGTCATGTATCATAGTAAAAGGTGAAGTATGAAACTTTTTTTGATGTCAAAACACATTCTATTATCCCAGGTTATTGTTCATTGACAACTGTAAGTAAGCCATTCATGGGTTTAACTCCCCCAAAAGTATTAACACTGAGCCTCCCAGGCACTATCAAAACAGTGATGTTTATATTTTGAACGGCCCTATCAAACCCACCCATCTCTTTCTAGCTCAACCTATAGCGTGAGTTTGGGCTGTGGCTGCTTGTAGTAACAGCAGCCGGGGGAATATGAACATCCATGGCAGATGTGTACAGAGAAAAAGAAATTTAGTTTTGCCTACCAATGTTAAAGCCAAAATTCAAACACTTGCTAAAAGACACAGAGACAGAGAACAGAGTAAATCCAGAGTGAACATTAGCGTTGCATTTACAAGGTGGAGGACTTTGATGGAATTTTTGGGGCTCGATGGATATGACAAACTTACCAAGTTGCTTCTCGACAGGTAATCTACACTCAAGGTATTGCCACACAAGTTAGCTCATTACTGTCGAGCTCCAGATAAATTCATAAGATACTCTGAATTTGTATTGTTACACTTACTAGTTACCAGAAGAACCATCCTACCTCATGCGCTGGATCTCCCACACACCCAGTTGTTGTTCAATTCGGCGATCTTATCGGGCGACCCAACTCCTCTGCCACGCTTTTTGTCTGGTGTGTATATGTTATAGTCCATCTTCTAAAGCCGCTTGTCCTATGTAGGGTTGCGGGTAGTGCTGGAGCCTATCCCAGCTGTCTCGGGCTGAAGGCAGGGAAACACCCTGGACAGGTGTATGTGTTATAGTGGTCTTGTTTTTTACGACATTAAACGTTTATCACCTTTTATTTAGTATGGCCTGTTTGTTCAAAGGGAATCAGAGAGTGTGAAAGGGTATGATGAGTCTACGGGGTGTTGGAAAAGGTTGTTTGAAAAAATACTTTCTTTTTAAACCATAATGATTTATATATTTGACAACATTTTAATCAGTGAAGCAATATACACTTGAAGCGCCTGTCTGCTTTACTGTTTTCTGCATCTTTGATTTCTTAAATTTGCACCATGAATATACTGTGGTAAAATGCTATTGTAGAATCTCAACCGATTGATGTGTCTATATATAACCAATCAGAAATTACAGTGAAATATCTTTTATCTAATGAATATTGTGTTTTTGTCTTTTCAGGGCAAACATAGATGAAGTCGAGACTGATGTTGTGGAAATAGAAGCAAAGCTAGATAAGGTACGTTCTGTGTTATCAGGAAACCAGATAATGTGTGTGAATAAACTCTAGAACTCTATTTTGTTTAATTAGTTTCTTCTCTACCTCAAGTAATTGAGTCATAGGTTTGAAGCCTCATAAATGCTGAACTAACTAAGGTCTAGCACATCATCGGATGGATAAAACAGCATTATAAATGTGCACCAAGCTAAATCCCAGCTTGTACGCCATACAGGGTTAAGGGAGAACCCTATTTAGCATTAGTATGTTGAGAATATTTGCATCAGAGAACTGCAGTTGCAGTCTAGCAGCTCTTTGCTGCTTCAGGGTAGATTTCAAAACTTCCAAATCCACATACTTCTGCTTATTATTGCAATTTCATTACAATATAAAAAGTCCCAGACTTTTAATTAACACAAGAGGAAACTATGGCTTAGGGTCCCGTAGCCTTAAAAGGAATAGTTCACACAAAAATTACAATTCTTTCATTATCTATTCACCTTAATGTTATCACAAACCTGTAAGGCTTTCTTTCTTCCATGGGACATAAAATGAGATGTTTTACAGAATTTCCAGACTGCTCGTTTTCATACAACGAAAGAAGATTGTGACTAGGGGCTGTCAAGCTCCAAATATAATAAAAAAACTCCATAAAAGCACCATGAAAAATATATTCCAAGTGTTCTGAAGCCTACTACAGCTTTGTGTGAGACAAAGAGAATATAACTTGTTTTTCACAAAAAATAAATCCTTGCCTTCTGCCGCAACTCTCAAATCGAATTTTTTGTTTGTGCAATGTGCATATTGAAATCTGCCACCAAAAGCGGCAGGTTTGACATTAATGAATCCAAACGCTACTTGTTCTAACTTGACAAGTGACCGATCACAATGCACAAAGTTTGACTGTATGGAAGAACTAATGAGATTTCAGAGCTACGGCAGAGGGAAAGATGGTCAACAACTTAAATTTCAGTCTGTTTTAAGCTGTTGTATTGTATGTCTTCAGAAGACTTGAAATATAGCAAATGAGAAATATGGACTATTTTTGTGGTACTTTAATGGTGCTTTGTTGTCATTGTTAGAACTCAGCAGCACCTGGTCCATAATACTTTCGTTGTTTGGAAAAAAGCAACATTTTAATTTGAGTTGACCCTTGTGCTGTGTTGCTAGTAACAAGAACAGGTTTTGTACCTCTTTTTGGAATTTATTGACAATAGGCTTAAATTACCTGAGCTAATGCAAATACATTTTTGTGTTAAAGCATTTATGTATATTTTTACTATATTAAATACCTTATAAACATTTTTCAACAATCACACTACTAGAAATTATTTTTTTTTACTCTTTTATTTAGTAAAAAATGGCACAAAGTCACACTTATGGTGTTCCCTGTCAAAAATGACCTACCCAATAAAAAGTATATAAATCTCTCATTATGAATATATTTTCACTAAATGTGAGTTTCACTTGATTTCTAGTAATTAGAACAGATTTTGCACTTCTTTTTGGAACTTATTGTTAGTAGGCTTTATTGACCTGACCTTAAACTTTGAGTATACAGTGCATCCGGAAAGTATTCACAGCGCTTCACTTTTTCCACATTTTGTTATGTTACAGCCTTATTCCAAAATGGATTAAATTCATTATTTTCCTCAAAATTCTACAAATAATACCCCATAATGACAACGTGAAAGAAGTTTGAAATCTTTGCAAATTTATTAAAAATAAAAAACGAAAAAAATCACATGTACGTAAGTATTCACAGCCTTTGCTCAATACTTTGTTGAAGCACCTTTGGCACCAGTTACAGCCTCAAGTCTTTTTGAGTATGATGCTACAAGCTTGGCACACCTATTTTTGGGCAGTTTCTCCCATTCTTCTTTGCAGAACCTCTCAAGCTCCATCAGGTTGGATGGGGAGCGTCAGTGCACAGCCATTTTCAGATCTCTCCAGAGATGTTCAATCGGGTTCAAGTCTGGGCTCTGGCTGGGCCACTCAAGGACATTCACAGAGTTGTCCCGGAGCCACTCCTTTGTTATCTTGGCTGTGTGCTTAGGGTCGTTGTCCTGTTGGAAGATAAACCTTCGCCCCAGTCTGAGGTCCAGAGTGCTCTGGAGCAGGTTTTCATCAAGGATGTTTCTGTACATTGCTGCATTCATCTTTCCCTCGATCCTGACTAGTCTCTCAGTTCCTGCTGCTGAAAAACATCCCCACAGCATAATGCTGCCACCACCATGCTTCACTGTAGGGATGGTATTGGCCAGGTGATGAGCGGTGCCTAGTTTCCTCCAGGCATGACACTTGCCATTCAGGCCAAAGAGTTCAATCTTTGTTTCTCATGGTCTGAGAGTCCTTCAGGTGCCTTTTGGCAAACTCCAGGCGGGCTGTCATGTGCCTTTTACTGAGGAGGGGCTTCCGTCTGGCCACTCTACCATACAGGCCTGATTGGTGGAGTGCTGCAGAGATGGTTGTTCTTCTGGAAGTTTCTCCTCTCTCCACAGAGAAATGCTGGAGCTCTGTCAGAGTGACCATCGGGTTCTTGGTCACCTCCCTGACTAAGGCCCTTCTCCCCCGATTGCTCAATTTGGCCGGGCGGCCAGCTCTAGGAAGAGTGCTGGTGGTTCCAGACTTCTTCCATTTACGGATGATGGAGGCCACTGTGCTCATTGGGACCTTCAATGCTGCAGAAATTTTTCTGTACCCTTCCCCAGATCTGTGCCTTGATACAATCCTGTCTCAGAGGTCTACAGACAATTCCTTGGACTTCATGGCTTGGTTTGTGCTCTGACATTCACTGTTAACTGTGGGACCTTATATAGACAGGTGTGTGCCTTTCCAAATCATGTCCAGTCAACTGAATTTACCACAGGTGGACTCCAATCAAGTTGTAGAAACATCTCAAGGATGATCAGTGGAAACAGGATGCACCTGAGCTCAATTTTTAGTGTCATGGCAAAGGCTGTGAATACTTATGTACATGTGATTTTTTTCATTTTTTATTTTTAATAAATTTGCAAAGATTTCAAACAAACTTCTTTCACGTTGTCATTATGGGGTATTGTTTGTAGAATTTTGAGGAAAATAATGAATTTAATTCATTTTGGAATAAGGCTGTAACATAACAAAATGTGGAAAAAGTGAAGCGCTGTGAATACTTTCCAGATGCACTGTATATATATATATGAGAAAAAAAACATTCACAAATTGTTCTGTGCTATTTATCACTCAATGCACATATGTGCTCATCTAATGGTTGGGCAGGCTACTGAACACTAACTTTTTCCTGTTTTTTTTTAATCCCCACCCATTAATTTCCAATGGCCAGTCATTTTTGACCAGGAACACAACAGATGTAACAAAGTGACAAAAAACCAATAAAATGTAAAGAAAATGGACACATTTTTTTTGTGTGTGTGTTTTAAGATACCATAAGTGAAGAAAGTGTTTGTAAAAAAATTGTATTCAAAAAAAGGTTGTCTGGGTCAAAATGACTGCAATACAACATAACGGTTAAGTGATGATTAATTTTGATTTAGAAACACAGCTGCCTTTCAGGTAGTAAGTAATCACTACCATTCCAGAGAAGATTCCCTCCATTTATCTCTCTCTTTCTCTTCATCTCTCTCTCTCTCTCTCTCTCTCTCTCTTGCCATATCTCATTTTCTGCTTCTCTATTAACTTTATCCTCAATCATGCTGATACAGAGCAAACTTACCCGTATGTGTGCACCAACACACGTGCTACATGCGTCTGTCTTTGCGTTAGCTTATCGTGCACTTTGTAATTTTTCACCAATATAATTAGAAAGAGGGACAATTTAGCCTGGCATTCCTTGAATTTTAATGACTTCAATGATTGGTTGTACCTAATAACATCATCCCAAAAATAGACTAACACAATGAAATTCAGCTTGATGTACACTTTTATAAAAGTGACACAGAGGAGTACATTGATTTGCCTCCCAGCCATTCTGATTAAGAAGTAGTAGAATTTAGACCATTATATGATAAACAAGTTACTGATAGGGGTGTAAAAATATATCAATGCATCAGTCTGACAATGAAAATCCAATGAATCGATTACGAAATGTACAAATATGTTATAATTAGCGTAGTAATAATATAGAATATATTACACATTTATTATCCAACATGCAATTTTTTAAGTCTGTTTTTTTTTTTTTTTTTTTGTATTCCACTATAGTGTAAATTGTCTTTCCAGTTACTTCAGCATATTTTTTAAAATTATTATAATCATAACAAAATAATAAAATTGAATCAAATAGTAACCATATTTCATGTTGCATTAAGAACCATAATCAAATCGAATCATTGTCAGAGCACATTTTACAGCCCTAGTGACTAGTTACTGATGGTGTGCTAGCTCCTTCGCATCTGTGATGGACTTACAAGTCATATAAAGCCTTGTTAAATGTGTATGCATGCTCTTGTGTGACTATGTTCAGTCTGTTCTGAACTCTAATAGATTATGAATAGAGCATGTTAGAGGACATGCATGAATTAAATATGTAACAGCCTGACAGACTGTGAGTACATGTGTCTATAAATTATTCAGTGCTTTGTGGTAACAGATTGTTATGTTTGATCAGTGGCTGATACTATTAACTTAATTTTAGCCTTGTATTTTGTTTTTGTTTTTTTATTGTTCCTACTTTGTTACTAAATGTAAAATGTGCAATTGCTTTTTGGTGTCTTGAGCTTTAAAGAAATCCACTCCTAGCATCACCACAGGCGTAACTCAGCATTAAAGTATAATTAGTAATCTTTACTGAGCCAAGCATCACTATTAGTATTGCTCATTTGAATACAACCCTAACCCTGTGTATTACATTTTGGTGCATAACTTGTCCCACACCACATGTGCTACAGACATTAATGGTACTTCAAATCATGTGGCTTGTTGAGGAGAAGTGTTCAGGTCTGCCTTGCGAATGTTAAACTGATCTTTTGACCACCCAAAACACCCTAGCAACCACATTAGCAATTGCATAGCGATGCTCTGGCAACCATCCATAACATATTAGCATCCTGGCAGTGAGTTTTACATGGACCAGCACCACTCACATTTTCTTCAGGAAATGTAAAAATCTAGTTTAAGTAGACACGTTTTCTTCTGTCGACATAAGCACTAATTGTCTCTTGTTTATGGTTTTGGGTAAACCTTTGTCATAAACCTTTGTGACATGTTTTCCATCTTTCTCTGTCCATTAGTTGGTGAAGCTATGCAGTGGTATGATTGAAGCAGGCCGTGCATATGTCAGTGCCAACAAACTGTTCGTCAACGGCATTCGAGACTTGTCTCACCACTGCAAGAAGGAGGAAATTATCTCAGTAGGTTTCCCAGAATGATGCATAATTTCCAGTCTTTCATGTTTATACACCTTACAACACAGCGTAAATGTCTGATATACTGTGCCTACGGTGGCCTTCTGTACACCTGATTTCATGTTCCTTAAAATGTTCTTTTAGCAAAAACGTAAGTATGCTAAATGCTTTGTTCACACCGCACACAAATCTGGTTTTCAAATCAGATCTTTATGATTCAAAATCAACAGTCCTCAAATCTGATAAACTAAAACACATTTTTCTAGAAATCTGATTTTAATCGAATTTCAAACCACATGCAAATATGGTTTGGATCAGGTTTGTACAAATTGTATTTCATGTGTTTTTTGCTGTTCAGACTTTAAAGAAATTAACGGATTTGAGTCAGATACTCCAAATAATTAGTTTTTTGCTGGCTGGCTGTCTGAGCAATGCACTGGATTGTTCACTACAAAATTAAAATTCTGTCATCATTTACTCACTCACATGTTGTTCCAAACTTGTATGACTTGCTTTCTTGGATCCCAAAAGGAGATGTTAGACAGAATGACAGCCTCAGTCACCATTCACTTTAATTGTATGGGAAAAAGATGCAACGAAAGTGAATGGTGACTAGGGCTGAGTATTGATACAGATTTCCCGATTCGATTCCGATTCACAAGCTCTCGATTCGATTCGACATCAATTCATATGGGTACATTTCTGTTGCAATGTCTCTCAGCTAATGCTCTGAATTATAAAGGAACCTTCTAGGTAACCCTTTTAGGTACAATTAGAAAATATACATTTTACAAATGATATATTATCATTAGTTTTTCATCAAATTGTTCACATTTAGCTTTTGAAAAATGTTCAAATTCAGTCTATTCCATCAAGTAATGTCTTGAAATTGCATATATTATGTTGTATATATATTTGTGTTACATTTTAATTGTTTACTTGCATAATTTTTACTATTTACAAATATTTACATTGGTATGTATTACACGTGCTTAATCAGTACTGTCTCTTTAAGACTACTGGCATCAGCCAGTGAGCGCATATACCGAGAGAAAACGTGCATAATTTCTTTAGCGCATCCATGTGTGTTTAGAATTAAATGTTTCTTTTTTTTTTCACAACTGACTGTAAAAAATCAGAAAGGGGTATTAAAAGAGACATTATTCAATGACATATAGATCTTTGGATCTCATCTTTGGACACACAGATCGAGTCAAACCAAACTTTTACTCTCAACTCGCAGTAAAAGGACCTCTGTGCTAATCACTTCTCCACTATACTACTCAATACTGGTGAGTGAAATCTGAACATTTACTAGCCAGTGGCTAATCATAGACATTTTTAGTGGCATATTGTGAGATTTAATTGCACATGCGATTGATTTACTTGCATTATAGAGGGTTACCACATTGAGTGAAAGATTGATCTTGGGATTTAAGAATCGATATTGAGATCATTCAAACGAAGATCGCGATGCATCGGAAAATCAATATTTTTATCCAGCCCTAATGGTGACTGAGACTGCTGTGACATACTGCCTAACATCTCCTTTTGTGTTCGACTGAAGAAAGAAATCTATATGGGTTTTGAGTAAATTATTTTTCATTTTTTGGGTGAACTATACCTTTAAGTTATTTGTAAATTACTTTATTTCTCTGGGTATTTGCTTTATTTCAGGAATGTCTTGAAAAGTGTGGAGAGAGCCTTCAGGAAATTGTCAACTACCACATGGTAAGACAGATCTTCCCTGGCTGCCACTGCATGCCCACATACTGTATGTCCAATAATAAAACAGACACATGTTCTCCAGTCAAAGGCCAAAATGATTCATCATATGTTACTGTAACCTGGCTGGGCCTGTTAGTCTCTCATGGGTGTTTTTATTACGAGACCATATAACGTGTGCTGTGGGGCGTAAATCTACCCTGAGAACGTGAATCTTTTACACGGGGTGTTTCACATTACATGTGGCAGATTTTTTCCACATGCCACCCAAAAACCATTTGCAAAGTCATAAAGGCCTGGTCTCTCCACCAGAGGTGGGTAGTAATGTGCTACATTTACTCCATTACATTTACTTGAGTAACTTTTTGGAAAATAAATTTACATTTAGAGTAGGTTTAAAAGTGGGTACTTTTTACTCTCACTCAAGTAAATTTCTAATGAAAAAATTTTACTTTTACTTTGTTACAATGGGCGGAGTTCCTGTCATTACATTACTTGGTTTAATTTTAGTTAATGTGTAATTTATTGATAGATCATTAAATGGGACATTTACAACAGTGGAAGTTCACACATCTGCGTGCGCTGTCACTCAAGCCGAGTCCATCACTGCTGCAGCATCAAGCTCTACAAAGTGAAACACTTTCTTCACTCCGCACAGTGAAAAAGAATAGTTTCGTCATGCAGTGCCTTCATTTAACACCAAGACAAGCTGATATTTCAAGATTAAAATCTCAGCTTCAATTTAAGGCAGCACGCCGAGGTAAATGGTGGCTCTAATCCTAATGTGGGCTTTTCTGGGTAATGTGATGGTCATTTTCATGGAGATTCTGTAACTGGGCTCTTATGACATCAGTTTTTAAGTGTACATTTTTAAATCAGTGCAGCAATATATCAGTGCGCTTTGTCCCGCATCCCGCATGTCATGAGCAGTATTTACGCATTTACCTCACGCCCTTGCGTGGATACTGGAAACTATTGCAGCTACTTCAGGCTGATTAACTGTATAAATCCATGTAAACATCCAAGTTAAGAGTAAATAAATGCCTTCTGCTCTGCCGTTCACGTGATTGACAGCTGGAGCGCGTACAGACAGCATTTCTGCGTGTGCGCGGCGAGCTGTGTGGGCGCGAGGCAGTCGTATGGTGAAGAGAGTGGCTGTGCTGTGTCCGAAATCGTTCACTCATTCACTATTTCTTATATAGTGAATGGCAGTGAGTGCACTATATCTCAGCACTGAGTGTACGAAATGAGTGAGTGAATTCGGACGCTGACATTTACACAGAGAGTCGGAGCTCTGGGGCTGTCGCAGAAATAACGTCACATATTAACTTTTAAAATACTTGGGCCTTACTTGTTAATCTTATTAAATAATTAATTAATACAATAAATCATTCTGTTTGTCATTTTTAATATATATGTTAAAATAAAGAGTAAACACATTTTATCAAATGTACGTTATTGTATTTATTTGTTATACTTTAGTATCTTCTAACTCAATACAAGCTGGGTAGTATGGTCATCCGACCATAAACAGCACCAAAGTTATTATAACCTACATGTTATAACTGAATATTTAAATCATCCACAGAATTATCATTTCCACTGTGTGCAGTCTCCTGATTTAAAATAATATCACCTCAGTGAATTATTTAGTAAATAAAGCAAAATTCTGTATAAATATAAATAAAGAGTACATTTTAAAATGTATCTGTATGTTTTGCCTCTCTATATGTTATTATGTTATTTTAATCAAGTAATGATTTGTAAAAAAGTAATTTAATACATTCAGCATGAAATAAAACATTGCAGGAGTGAAGAAAGCAGTAAACTCCCAGCTCGTACGTCTTCCCGGCGGTGGAGTATGGGCAGTTAACTGTCATCAGGTGTACATCAAATGTACACTTGAAATTAGAGTGCATTGTGGGTAAGAATGAGTAAACAAAAGTAGGGAACGAGTGGCTCACTCAGAATTCAGACACTCCTACAAAATGGCGGACACCCGAAATAGTGCACTGTATAGTGGATGGGGGCGGTTTCAGACACAGTGAGTGTTCCGCAACCGGGGTTGGTACCCTACGCAGGCTGCGTACTCTGCGTTTAGAGAGCGGCAGTACTGCTGTACAGAACTAATGATCTAAATTCTTTTGACACTGAAAACTGTAACTACACTGAAATAAGAATCCACGCAGGACTTTAAAAGCTATGAAATATCAAAAGTAGGCATTAATAAAGCATGATCTTGCTTTGGTTTAATTTCAGCATTATATATATATATATAATGTCCCTGTGGGACATTTTCACGTTTTTACCATAATAATTACTAGAAAGTTTTCCAAATCTCTCTTCTTATTGACAAACTCATTCAGATCTGACAAGAGCCCTTAAAGGGATAGTTCACCCAAAAATAAAAATTCTCTCATTATTTACTCACCCTCATGCTATCCCAGATGTGTATCACATTCTTTCATCTGCTGAATACAAATGAAGATTTTTAGAAGAATTTCTCAGCTCTTTTGGTCCATACAACGCAAGTGAATGGGAGCCAACATTTTAAAGCTTAAAAATAAAATCAAATAAGTCAGCATAAAAGTAATCCATAAGACTCCAGTGGTTAAATCAATATCTTCAGAAGCGATGTGATATGAGAACGTGTGGATGAGAAACAGAGAAACAGATCACTTTCACAATCTTCTTCTTGTGTTTTTGATGATTGCATATCGCCCCCTGCTGGACAGGGAGAAGAATGTCTAGCAAAAAATTACAAATATTGATCTGTTTCTCACCCACACCTATCATATCACTTCTGAATATATGGATTTAACTACTGGAGTCATATGGATTACTTTTATGCTGCCATTATGTGCTTTTTGGAGCATCAAAGTTTTGGCACCCATTCACTTGCATTGTATGGACCTACAGAGCTGAAATATTCTTCTAAAAATCTTAATTTGTGTCCTGCAGAAGAAACAAAGTCATACATGTTTGGGATGGCATGAGGGTGAGTAAATGATGAGAGAATTTTCATTTTTGGGTGAACTATCCTTTTAGCTCAGCTAGTGATAGCTCAGCCATAATTTATTATTCTGTCATCATTTCCCAACCCTCATGTTGTTCGAAACCCATGTGACCTTCTGTATTCTGTGGAACACAAAAGATGTTAGACAGAATGTTAGAGACTGACAGTCTCAGTCACAATTCACTTTCAAAATATATATATAAAAAAACATTCACTGAAAGGAAATAGTGACTCGGGCAAACATTCTGTCTAATATCTCCTTATTGTGTTGCATGGAAGAAAGAAAGTCATACGGGTTTGGAACAACATGATGGTGAATGATGAGAGAATTTCCATTAATAATAATAATAATAATTCTGTAATACATGTTAAATGTGTATTATGTAGTGGAATATAGGGGAGTTAACGTCCATTATGTCATTTGTGAAAGTAACAAGTTATGCACTACTTCAGTACTCTTTTAATTGGATACTTTCTTACTCTTACTCAAGTAATTATTTTTTGAAGTAATTGTACTTTTACATGAGTACAGTTTTTGGCTACTCTACCCACCTCTGCTCTCTACCAGGTTCTACCACACATGCAAGCATTAGTAAAACTCCCTCTCATACATTCACATTTGAAGTCTTGTTCATTGCAGTGAGCAACTCATCAAATTTTTTTGGTTCATCTGAGATGATGTACATCACAGCACAGGACCACAGCCACTTTTTGGATGCATGTGGACTTTTGAGTGTTTTCCTGATATTGAGGTCTGGTGTAATTGAAAACAGAGCGACTTAGATAGCAAAAAAGAAAAGCAAAATGGTCATTAGTGTGCAGAGCCCTGTGTGTCTCCTGTTACCACAGCCACCTTCACTTTTAAAGAAAGAGGAAATACCAGGCTTGTTGTATAAAGGACTTGTGGCTTTTTAATTGTCAGCCCAAAGACTGCTGATCCTTTCCTGCCTATAGAGTCAGCAGCATTTGAACAGAAATAGTCAGATGTTTTCTTCTATTCTCTGTAAGTTTTTTTTTTTGACATTCTCTATAATTTTTTATGGTTAAAACTAAAAATCTTGGCTTTTACCAGAAAAACTTGACCTATCTAGGGCTCCATTCACACCACAAGTGAAAGTTCCCAGTTTTGATTGCCTGGTCAAATCTGATTTTTTTGTGAGCTTGTTCACATTACCTTTTTACATGTAGCCCATATCAGACACTGGTTGGACAAGCGATGCTCCTAAACTGACTCATAAGTGTAAAAGACCCTACCCTGGCATGTTTATCAAAAGTAAATGGCAAGTGAAGTGGTCATCATGGCCACTTTTTTACTATCCTTGGCACTGTAGTTGTGAGTTGCCATGGCCATGCTTGACCATTCCTTTGGAAATTCTTACAAAAATGTAGTGGTTCTAATTCTAGTATTTATTATTTATTTTTTTCACTTCTTACGTCTGACACATTGTCTTAGAACATCCATCTCACAGTATGAGCTGAGACCCCAGTTTACAGTGTTAGATATACTATCATCCAAAAAAAACAACATTTTGAACACCTGTTACGTTGAACCTTGCATAACTAAATAACCAGAAAATAACATAAAAAAGCAGCTTTTGGTATGCTTTTCGACTGGAGTGGAGGGTACTGTTTTATTCAAAGATATTTGAAAGTCCTGGTACAGTAAAGTTTAAGACTTTAGTTCTCCCCTGTTCGT
Organism: Myxocyprinus asiaticus; assembly: GCF_019703515.2. Classification (NCBI taxonomy): domain Eukaryota; kingdom Metazoa; phylum Chordata; class Actinopteri; order Cypriniformes; family Catostomidae; genus Myxocyprinus; species Myxocyprinus asiaticus. The sequence goes on along the minus strand of NC_059378.1, from coordinate 20,406,477 downwards.
CCCTGTGCCACCCAGAACAGGTGTCTGTAGGAAGAACGACAGATAAATCCTGTGTGCTGAAAGGACATTACTTTAATTCACTCCTATCTTTCCTGCTCTCTTCTATATTTGCTGGTTCAAAGCATTTAACCTGCCACTCTATAAATCTAAGGCCTGGGCATTTTAATATGGATATAATCCCTCTGCCTCGTAAATCCAGGATGCCCATCGCTGCCAAGTCTCAAGCTGCTGTGAATCACTATCTGTACACAATTGAGAAATGTGGATCTAAGGCAGAAAGTTTTATGAAATCACATTATTTTAAATCCAAATTTATTGAGACTTTGATCTGTGAATACATTTTATCACATTATACATTTACATGTTTTTTCCATGCAAAACTCACAACTTTATTTTAGGGTTTTGTGGATGGTTGCCAGGGTGTTGCTGTGTGATTTCTATAATATTTTGGTCCCTATATATGGCTTGGGCCCCTCCTGTTTTATCGTTAGCCAAGCAAAAATCAAGAGTAACGGCACACCTCTTCACATTAATCTACATGTTTTGAGGAGTCAAGTCAAGCTCTGCAGCCAGTTGCAAGAAAACATTTAGTGTCATTAGCCTTACAGTTACAACTAAGGAGTTTCTTAACTTGTGAATAGGTACCAAAACTTTGAAGTTTTGAAAACTTCCAAAAGCACATAAAGGCAGCATAAAGGTAATCTATATGCCTCCTGTGGTAAAGTCTATATATTCAGAAGTGATATGATAGGTGTGGGTGAGAAACAGATCAATATTTAAGTCATTTTTTACTATCAATCTCCAATTTCACTTTCACATTCACATTCTTCTTCTTTTGTTTTTGCCGATTCACATTCTTCGCACATATCGCCACCTACTGGGAATGTAGAAGAATTTATAGCATTTATATAGTATTTATAAGACTTAAATATTGACCTGTTTCTCACCCACACCTATCAAATTGCTTCTGAAGATATAGATTTAACTACTGGAGTCAATATGTTGGAGAACGTGTGCTCAGGCCACGCCCACGACTTCACTATTTATTTTAAATTGTATTGATGATTCATGGTATAATAAGATATTTAGGAAGAAGATGCATCAGTGTGCTTGTTTCCTATGTGCCAGCAAATTGGTAGGAAGATGTACAGTGAATCTATAGTAATTACAGTAATTGAATAAAAGCCTGTGTTTCTTTATATCAGGCAGTATATATAGGTCCCTCTTTTACAGTTTATTGAGTTGTTGGAATCCAGGGAGTCATAAATTAAACTAACCTGCCGAAGTGACACTAATCCGCCTCCCTACTGAGTGTAATTACGGATATTATCGGTATGGCTAATAGGCCACAGAAAGAGAGATGGGTAATGAGAGAAGGTAATACCTTTTTCACTTTGAGATTTTAGGAGTGAAAATTTCCATGCATTAATCCACAAATTATTGAATACAATAATGTGAGCATCACAATGGATGTCCTTCACATTAAATATTTGTTCCTCAAATAAATTACAGCCATTTTTATCATGGGTTGTAAATGGAATTATGCATAATGTATTGGCAAAAATAAGTAATTCTATGTGCTACAGTGTCATTAGAGTTATAGCTTACATCTGTGAATTTTATTATTTTAAATGCCTTGTTTAGATAACAGTATAGGATACACATCTCCAATGATGCAACTCTAACACCACCCAGGAAAATGATTCAAAATAACACATTTGAGTGAACCGTTCCTTTTATTGAAAGGACATATTACTACGATGGGATCATAGGTAACCCCCAGTTGTTTGTTTGCTCATTGAGACTGAGCTGTGCTATTGCATAACAGTGCCGCATAATCACTCAGCCATTTCGCTAATGTGGTAGAAGCTGAACAACAACATGCACTCCTTCCAGTTTTCTATACAATGTGTTCCATCAGGCCTGGCTTGGGTAAGTTTAGAGAAATGCTGCATTTCACAGAAAATTGGAACCAGTTTTGACTTGCGCAACCTGGAGGTGTTTTCAAATGTTGTCCTTCACAACAGCTAGTGGTTCTGTTCATCAAGATTCCTCGGTACTCTGTGCCATTTCTACCTGCAAAGACTTAAAGGGATAGTTCACCCAAACATGAAAATTCTGTCATCATTTGCTCATATTAGTTGTTTCAAACCCATATGACATTATTTTATGGAACACAAAAGGATATGTTAGGCAGAATGTTAGTCTCAGTCACTCTTCACTTTCATTCATTTTTCCATACAATAGAAGTGAATGGTGATTGGCATTCTGTCAAATATCTCCTTTGGTGTTCCACAGAAGAAAGAAAGTCCTACATGGTGCAATATGGTGAGTAAATATTGACAGAATTTTCATTTTGGGTAAACTTTTCCTTTAATCACTCAACATTATCTGTATATATAGCTTGTGTGGGTATCAACTTTGCGTTTTACCTCCTGTTAAATTCTCCAGAGCTCCCCTTTTGCTGTGTTATGTAATGTGCCCATTTCCTGAATGCAGAATCTGCCAATATTCTTTATAGATTCAAGATTTCAGTTTTTGCTTCACCTCATCCAAGCGTGCAATCTGCAACACGGTTTACTTTTTCCACTTGAAAGCAACATAGAACTCCTTGACCCTGCGTTATTGATCTTGTTCCTTTACTGAGATGTCCTTGCATGCTATCTGCAACACATTTTTAAAATTAAACTAATTCAAGTATACACTTCATGAATGGCCCAGCCATTTGGCAGGCGAGCTCGGTAAAGTGGTCTCGTATGGAACGTTCTTTTAACACAGGAAGTCAAAAGCTGAGCAGGCACTTCAGAGTCACATGTGGATCATTCCAACAGTTTGCAGCCAAGTGCTGAACATGCTGTCTGCCTGCAGAGTGTGTCACCACTTTTAGTGCTGTAACAAAAAGAAGGTTACCATATGAAGTTCCTTGGCACATTGGTTGTGACTTTTTACCTTTCTGACTGCATGGAAAGCTATCCTTTGTCTTGGTCCATCCTCCATTCTTCTTGGTCTGCATTTATAATCCAGATTCAAAGTCAGATTTATTGTCATGTTTTTCTTTTCATGGCAGAGAGAAAAATCGAAGTGTTGTTTCCCGGGAATCCTTGATGCAAATATTCAGCATTTAGAAAAGATTTACAACAACACAGCAGAACAATAGACACATAGGATAATAAATACAGACTATACAGTATATACAAACAATAGACAGTATATACACTCACTGAGCACTTTATTAGGAACACTATGGTCCTAATAAAGTGCCCGACATGGTCTTCTGCTGTTGTAGCCCATGCGCCTCATGATTTGACGTGTTGTACATTTATGAGATGCTATTCTGCTCACTACAATAATACAGAGTGGTTATCTGAGTTACTGTAGCCTTTCTTTCAGCTTGAGCCAGTCTGGCCATTCTCCGTTGACCTCTCTTATCAACAAGGCATTTCCATCCGCAGAACTGCAGCTCACTGGATGTTTTTTGTTTTTGGCACCAGTCTGAGTAAACTCTAGAGCAGGGCTACTCAACTTCGGAAAGGTCGATACCCTCGAGGGCCACACTCTTAATTTTTATGATTTTATATATATAGCTTCATATAAATATAGATACTGTATATATATATATACACACACCGATCAGCCACAACATTAAAACAACCTGCCTAATATTGTGTAGATCCCCCTCGTGCCACCAAAACTGTACCAACCCGCATCTCAGAATAGCATTCTGAGATGCTATTCTTCTCGCCACAATTGTACAGATCGGTTATCTGAGTTACCGTGGACTTTGTCAGTTCTAACCAGTCTGGCCATTCTCTGTTGACCTCTCTCATCAACAAGGCATTTCCGTCCACAGAACTGCCGCTCACTGGATGTTTTTTGTTTTTGGCACCAGTCTGAGTAAATTCTAGAGATTGTTGTGTGTGAAAATCCCAGGAAATCAGCAGTTACATAAATACTCAAACCAGGCCATCTGGCACCAACCATCATCCATGCGATTATCTAATCAGCCAATTGTGTGGCAGCAGTGCAGTGCATAAAATCATGCAGATATGGGTCAGGAGCTTCAGTTAATGTTCACATCAACCATCAGAATGGGGAAAAATGTGATTTCAGTGATTTGGACCATGGCATGATTGTTGATGCCAGATGGGCTGGTTTGAGTATTTCTAAAACTGCTGATCTCCTGGGATTTTCACGCACAACATTCTCTAGAATTTGCTCTGAATGGTGCCAAATACAAAAACCATCCAGTGAGTGGAAGTTCTGTGGATGGAAATGTCTTTTTGATGAGAGAGGACAACAGAGAATGGCCAGATTGGTTCGAACTGACAAAGTCTATGGTAACTCAGATAACTGCTCTATACAACTGTGATGAGAAGAACAGCATCTCAGAATGCTATTCTGAGATGCGGGTTGGTGCTGTTTTGGCAGCTGTATATGTATGTTAATTAATGGGATAGTTCACTTAAAAATTTGAGGTTTTTAGGAGTTTGTCTTTTTTTTCTTCTGAAGACAAATGATGATTTGAAGACAAAAGATCACTCGAGGGTTGCACGTGGCCCGCGTGTTGAGTAGCGCTGTTACTAGGAGAATAGCAGTTACAGAAATACTCAAACTAACCCGTCTGGCACCAACAATCATGCCACGGTCTAAATCACTGAGATCACATTAGCAGCAGATCCTTCAAGTCCTGTAATTTGCGATGTGCTGCCATGGATTGGACTTGTTGGTCCAGCACTTTCCACAGATGCCCAATCGGATTGAGATCTGGAGAATTTGGAGGCCAGGGCAACACCATGAACTCTTCATCATGTTCTTCAAACTATTGCCAAATAGGGTTTTCAGTGTGGCAGTGCGCATTATCCTGCTGAAAGAGGTCACTGCCATCAGGAAATACCATTGCCATGAAGGGGTGTACCTGGTCTGCAACAATGTGTAGGTAGGTGGCATGTGTCAAATTTATGTCCACATGAATGGCTGGACCCAGGGTTTCCCAGCAGAACATTGCCCAGACCATCACACTCCCTCCATCGGTTTGTTGTCTTCCCACAGTGCATCCTGGTGCCATCACATCCCCAGGTAAACGGCGCACACATTGTGTAAGTTGTGCGTGGATCACGGAGAATAGCATGAGCCTCCACGTGTGGAGTCTCCATGGTGTCATGCACAGCGAGCCACGTGATAAGATGCGCGGATTGACAGTCTCAGAAGCGGAGGCAACTGAGACTTGTCCTCTGCCACCCGGATTGAGGTGAGTAACCGCGCCACCACGAGGACCTAGTAAGCAGTGGGAATTGGGCATTCCAAATTGGGGAGAAAAGGGGATAAAAATATATATTAAAAAAAGCTTGTATTCAGCTTGGACCAGCTAATGACCAGATTTGGAACAGCTAATTACCAGCTTGGACAAACTAATGACCAGCTAATATCCTGCTTGGACCAACTAATAACTTGCTTGGAGCAGCTACTGACTAGCTTGGACAAGGTAGAAACCAGCTTCCTTGTTCCAAAACACAGTTAGCAGCTTAAGCATTCTTTCTCTTGTTATTCCTTTTTTCACCTTTCTTCTACTTAAGGTCTGTTAAGCCCATGAGGGCTACAGAATCCTCAGTGTCTGTGATGCTTCACTGGCTCATAAGCTCTTCGTGCTAGTGCCTGGCGCTACATAAAGGCTTGTGCTTCCATAAGGGCGCTTGCACACATGTACGGCCAGGCTGTGGGCCATGGGCCACAATTAAACCTTTTCTGACTTCCCTTTAATCACCAAAAGAAAAAAACAAGCTCATTCAAATCTTTCCCTTTTTCCCTCTTTGCCTAGTCACCCATGTTCAAACTCTTCTTGTCAGAGTAGTTGATGTTCTCTTGATGTCTCTCTTGAATTTCACCCAAGGTTACACCATTAGTGTGGCTCTAACCTGTTCTCCACACAATTTCTCTCACTGCTATAGAAGATCTAAGGGGAAATGAGGATAGAAGAGGAGGTGAAATGCAATTAAAGATAGATCTCACAGTGCAGAAGGAGTGAGGAAGTGAAAGTGAAGGTGTGAAGTTAAAATAGGTAATGAGTCTCAAATGCACTGTAACTTTCCAATGTCTAGAGGTGTGATCCTTCCACTATACTTCTACTTGACTTGAAAACTCATCACCATAATGCTAGGGGTGTTGTGGCTAGGCGGTTGCCCACTGGTCCAAGTCAAATGAGCCCACCCCTGATTCTCTATGTTATTTTGGGGCCGTATTACAGAAGTATCATAACTGAATAACTTTAGTCACCATTTCAGAATCCTAACTTGAAATTGTCAGTTCTAAGTTTCCACACTTTCAAAACATCTCCATCAACAAATCTCCATCAAATATTTATTTAGTCTAGTGCATAAGCATCCCTAGGGTTAGGGGTTTGTTCAAATCCCTAAACCGAAGTATGAGCAATAGTAATATTGATGCTTGCTGTAGCTATCACTACTAATGAAAGAATCAGGATATTTGAGGTGTGTGTATAGGAAATGCTGATTCTAGTCTAGAATTATGGATGTGAAATGCAAAGGCAGGGACTTGATGGAATCGTACAAAATGCAAATGTCTAAGCTTATCTGCTTCGGCTTTTCCCTGCACTCTCTCTTTTTTCTCTGTCTCTCTCTCTCTATCTCTCTGTTTCTCTGTCTGTCTCTCTCTCACATGCCATTTTCACCCTCAAGACATTTTGCCCTCCTGCTCCATGTGATATGCTCTATCACATGTTCCCTCATTGCAGCTTATTGCTGCCGTAAAGCACGGTACGTTTGTGACCAGAATCAAGATGATTACAGCATAAAGCTCATCCTCTTGCCCCATACTCCTGACATCATGCGTGATCTACAGTGACGGACCCTAGCTCTGACATGCCTTCATTCTTACAACCTGACATGAGAGGTTTCCTTGCAAATCCCCCAGGGCCTGATTCAGTGAGCATGTGCAGATTGGATTCTGTGTGTGTCACCGTGTTTGCCTGTCATGGCCCAAATGTCTCAGTCTGACTTGCAGCACCCTGCTGTCCAATGCATCAGTGACTTACTTAACCCTTGACCTACAGCTGCCCACCATGACCAACCCTCCCATCCTCACAGTGAGAGAGTGTTTAGATGGGTGTAGGGCTCTGCTGCAGTCTTTTGGGTTTGTAGACTGAGACCTGCAGCTGCTCTGCCATCTGTTGGACATTTAAGAGAAGTGCACCCTTTAAATTCCAAATACCACGTGACTACTGCATTTATGTGCTGCTTAATCACACTGACAAACTTTGATGGTCAATGAATCGAAAAAGTGCAGTGAAGAGTTAAAAATAGGACAATCACAATTTAAACCCATCCTACCTGACCATTAGATACAGCATCTGGGATGCAAAAGTCCTGCCCATTTTCAGGGACCCCTGTTCATGCAAAATGCCATTCTATCCATTTATTCTATTTCCATGTTTGAAACTGGAGCATTTGTTTTCCTTCGTCTCTTTCACAGATTCTGTTTGACCAGGCCCAGAGGTCCATAAAGCAACAATTGCACAATTTTGTAAAGGAGTGAGTAGTTTCCTTTTCCTCCTGCCTTTTTCCTTTCCCCCTCTTTATATCCTCTATAATGTGTTCATCTTACGCTGAAATGTCTTTCTATCCAGGGATGTTCGAAAGTTCAAAGAGACAAAGAAGCAGTTTGATAAGGTGCGAGAGGATATGGAGATTGCCCAGGTGAAGAACGCACAAGCTCCTCGCAACAAACCGCATGAGGTGGAGGAGGCCACCAGCACTCTCATCACAACCCGGAAGTGCTTCCGACACCTCGCCCTGGACTATGTACTACAGGTATTTCAGAAACAATAGAATAGAAAAGAATAGTAACCAGTAAACTTGAGCTGTATTCGTAAATGAAAATCCAATGATTTATTCTGAAATTTAAGGAGAAAAAGCCACAATCACAACCCACAAAAAAAATATTTTTAAGCTGCAATTCTTTAATTTAACATTTAGGCCACAACATTTTATTTTCCCTCTCCATAAAAGTAGTGCCTGTTTCTGGTCAGTCTCGGATGCTATTTTGACCGTATAACAGCTGCCCAGCCTCTTGCCCTCAAGGCTGCAGTCTGACTGATTGGATTTGGCTGCTCTTTCCCCTCGCACATGCACCACCTTTACTGGGCCTTCATTAGCTCACATTTCATAACGTGACCTACTTTGTTCTAAACATTGCCTCTCTCATGTACAGGACTGTGGTTTAATTGTTTTTCCAGATTTTATTTACAGTCAATTTTCTGTTTTAGTGGACACAGTTGACAAAGATTGCAGTAATGGCTAGGCAGTACTAATTTTGTTAAATGACTCAAGGCTGTGTTGGTACAAACTGGCCATGCATTGGTTTGTTTTTCATGTACTATAGAGAAGTAGTCAGTGGCTGCCATATCTGGTCTATGTCATATATCCTTTCTGTAATCTTTTCTGGCAGCATTTGTGGCTTGCTGTTGACTACCACAGAAAATAATTTTGTCCATCTGATTGAAAACAAAAACAAAAAAAAACAAGTGTGTACCAAAATGCGCTTACAATGGAAGTGTAACATTAAAATACACACTGTTTGGAAAGTATTACCACAATACTTGTACATTATGCATGTTAAAATATATATTCTAGGTTCAATACAAGTTAAGCTCAGACGACAGCATTTTTGGCATAATGTAAAGAAATGTTTCCATCCCTGAGTCATATTATAGAAATTAACTGGTTAAATCATTGTAAACGTGGAGTTATATCCTCGTGGTTTGAGTACGATGATTGAAGCGTCCACTCGCAAGTCGTGACAGAATGCAGTGTAAATAAAACATAGAGATGAAACTGTCATAAATTATATTTATTAGACACAGTGTGTCTACAATTGTATTATATTGCCAAACGGGAGATGAGCATGCTGCAATAGTGAAAACAACAACATTAAAACACTTAAATGCTGAACAGCGCGCGCAGGTCCTTGTGAACTGGGAAAACTTTGCACTGATAATCGCCTTGCTCAGATACTATTACACATTAAAGTGCTAGATAACACATGGTGAAGTGCTGAGTTACTCCAAAGAAATGATTAAACGGCTGATGTTTACTGCCAGGTGCATCCAGGTTGGCTTAATTTATTTAGAAAAACCGCGATCGTCCATAGACAGATCGATGGGCAGATGTTTGGTTACGCTACTATTCGGAGCCGGATGTGACGACACGTGGACTGTGATAAAGGCCTATGGGGCCAATCCATAAATGTTTAAAATACTCACTGTGTCAACAGTATAGCCACATGACGAAAACAAAATGCGGGTAAACATGATTTTAGTGTGATAAAATCACACTTAAAACCTTTTCTCTTTAAATTCATATTAAATTTTACAACTAAATTACAACTTATTTGTAATCATTGAAGAATTGTTTGACATTAGTGAGTTGTAAAAGCAATCACAAAACACATTTAGCCTTTTCTTCCATATTGTGATGTATTTCCAAGTGAAACGGCTTATCGAACAAGAAAAAAATGTTGGGTGGGGGCTTGATTTTATCAATCGTTTGTTGATTGAATTGTGAAAAATGGGCAATACATACCGGAATGGAGGCAGACGTGAATGTGAGTTTGCATCGACAATCAGACATACATACACCCTTTCCACTGTGCCTCACTGACTTGAGAACCAAACAATGATCTAACTGACAACATTAATCAATAATCAGCCCACAAATGCACACAGCACATCTTTGCTTACAACAAGGCTGGAGCCGAATGCAAATTAATGAGAAACAAGTGAGTAGAAGATCGCAGTATTTCAAAGTTTTGAATCACAATACACTAAATATTCATGCTGTACATCCCAAGATACATGAATAAAAAAATCTGAATAAACTCCAAACGCATCTGACTTGCATTGTATTCAGAAGTGATCACCTCTGGAAGCGTTCATGCGTGAAATGTCTCGAACACAACTGCGAATTCGGCATTATTACTCCTCCTTCTAAATGTAAATTCGAGCCAGCGAAGGTAGTTTGTGGTAGGGAACAGGATGAGAGGGAAACAGCCGTAAATATCTTCATTTCTGCATTAGCTGCTTTGACGCCAGGTTTGTTTACATGACCTTGAAGGGGCAGGGTTAAAACTGAACAAAATCTTGAGAAGGGTATAGCTGCAGGCAGGGTTGCAGTTGGGAATTCTTGGCCCCGGTACAAAATTTGCCCACAGTTCTAGGCATTAAGAGGCCCTAGGCAAAATTGATGTTGGAGGCCCCCCAGATGGGGTCTTTTTTAACTTATTATTTTTATTATTTAGTGTGGAATGACATGCAGCAAAGTAGTAACTTATTCAAATAATCACTTAATCACATAATCTGCTTCAAACAGTATTCTTTAATTTTATTAAAAGATTCAATGGCAAAAAAAACAAAACAAACAAATATTTTTTTTCTTATCTCATAAACTGATAAAAACCTGTCCACCCCTGTCTCATAAGAGTTGCTTATAGCATCCAGCCAATCAGAATGGTTTTCTAGGTTTTGCCATTTTTTGCTGCAATATATGCATCATGCTTGCTGTGAATGGTCTGTGGGTATTCCATGCTGTCTGAGACTGAGGGGCTATTTACACGACAACGTTTTCAACTAAAAATGGAAAACTTTTTATGCATTTTGGAAAACTACAATGGCGGACTACAGGACTGAGTTTATTGACGCTTATCCAGCAAAGTAGTTGTAGTAATAAAGCAACCTCATCGTCCGTCCAGACAAAATTGCTCAATGCTTTCGCCATCTTCATTGTTTGTATTCACCACTCTGTGGCAGAATGCTTATGTGCGCAGGCGCGTAGTGTTTCTTTACAAAATGACATCGCCAACTACTGGCCTGGCATGCATAATACAGCGTTTTTAGTCATTTTTGCGGATCCGTGTGAACGGGAATCGTTTTGACAACGTTGTCGTCTGTACGCGAAACTTTTCAAAAAGCAAAGGAAAAACGTTTCCGTTTTTAGTACATCGTTGTCGTGTAAACGTATCCTGAGACTAACCTTTAGCATTGATCAAATTTAACTATCCTTGAAACTTCTTTGTCTTAATTGTAAAAGAACAGCAACTAAAACATAAAAGAGTGCAAAATAAACAATCCCATATCCATTTTGATATAATGACATATTTTTAAGATAATTAAAGATAATTTATAGTCATTTCTAAATCTCCAACACACCAAAGAATATGAATTTTCTTATTCCCTACTTTGTAATAAACACTAATATAATAAATATAACCATTTTAATAAATGTTTTTATTTACATAAATTTTACTGGTTTAAGAATAGACCACTGAAAAACCCTTATCTGTCGACCACTAATACAGTATGAATAACCTATTAACGCATCGCATGTTCTCTAAGAAACATCCTGAATTCAGTGTTTCTGAATCAAAGCTCACCATCTTTAAGCTCGTTCTCTATAATTCAGACATCTAGATACAGTACTCACTTGATCGACTCTCAGGGAACATTACAGTTATCCCATAAACGCGCATTACCTGGACTGTATTCGTAGTTGCGCGCTGTCTCCGTGTTTATATCCGCGTCTCAAATCAAATCAAATCACTTTATTGTCACACAGCCATATACACAAGTGCAATGGTGTGTGAAATTCTTGGGTACAGTTCCGATCAACATAGCAGTCGTGACAGTGATGAGACAATACCAATTTACAATAACATCAAATTAACACAGCACAATTTAAACATCTGATATACACATAATTACACTCAACAATATACAAATAATAACATACACTGTACAGTATACAATACGCACTATATAGATACACATTATTCAATAAAAAAATAAAAAATAAAAATATATAAAAAAGTATATATAGTATATATAGAATGTACAGTATTGTACTGTATTGACATTCAGGCTGTCGGTTGATAGTCAGTTGTTAAGAGAGAATATAATATAATAATAATATAATTTATGACAGTCCGGTGTGAGATATAAGAGTAAGGGTAATAAAGTGCAGTGCTGATGTATTTTGATCATGGGAGATCAAGAGTTCAGAAGTCTGATTGCTTGGGGGAAGAAGCTATCATGGAGTCGGCTGGTGCGGGTCCTGATGCTGCGATACCGCCTACCTGATGGTAGCAGTGAGAACAGCCCATGGCTCGGGTGGCTGGAGTCTCTGATGATCCTCCGAGCTTTTTTCACACACCGCCTTGTATATATTTCCTGGAGGGAGGGAAGCTCACCTCCGATGATGTGTCTGGCAGTTCGCACCACCCTTTGCAGTGCTTTGCGGTTGTGGGCGGTGCTATTGCCGTACCAGGCGGAGATGCAGCCGGTCAGGATGCTCTCTACAGTGCAGGTGTAGAACCGTGTGAGGATGTGGCGGTTCATTCCAAACTTCCTCAGCCGTCAGGAAGAAGAGGCGCTGATGAGCCTTCTTCACAACGACTTCAGTGTGGATGGACCATGTGAGTTCCTCAGTGATGTGGACACCCAGGAACTTGAAGCTGCTGACTGTCTCCACTGGTGCTCCATTGATGCTGATGGGACTGTGTTCTCTGTCTTTTCTTCTGAAGTCCACCACAAGCTCCTTCATCTTACTGACGTTGAGGGAGAGGTTGTGCTCCTGACACCAGTGTGTCAGAGTGTGCACCTCCTCTCTGTAGGCTGTTTCATCATTGTCAGTGATCAGACCTGCCACCGTCGTGTCATCAGCAAACTTAATGATGGCATTGGAGCTATGTGTTGCCACACAGTCATGTGTGTACAAGGAATACAGTATTGGGCTGAGAACACAGTCCTGCGGGGCTCCAGTGTTGAGGGACAGTGATGAGGAGATGTTGCTGCCTATTCTAACCACCTGGCGTCTGCTTGACAGGAAGTCCAGGATCCAGCTGCACAGCGAGCTGTTTAAGCCCAGAGCCCGGAGTTTCTCATCTAGCTTGGAGGGCACTATGGTGTTGAATGCTGAGCTGTAGTCTACAAACAGCATTCTCACATAAGTGTTCTTTTTTTCCAGGTGGGAGAGAGCAGTGTGTATTGTAGATGCAATGGCATCATCAGTGGAGCGGTTGTTGTGGTAAGCAAACTGCAACGGGTCAAGAGAGAGAGGCAGCACAGAGCAGATGTAATCTCTGATTAGTCTCTCAAAGCATTTGCTGATGATGGGGGTCAGAGCAACAGGACGCCAGTCATTTAAGCAAGTTATTTTTGATTGCTTTGGAACAGGCACAATGGTGGATGTTTTAAAGCATGTGGGGACTACAGACAAAGAGAGGGAAAGGTTGAAAATGTCCGTTAAAACACCAGCCAGCTGGTTCGCGCACGCTCTGATGACGCGGCCCGGAATGCCGTCTGGGCCCGCGGCTTTGCGGATATTCACCCGTCGGAAGGATCGGGTTACATCCGCTACAGAGACGGAGAGTGAACTAACCTCTGTAGCTTCAGCCGCGAGAGCTCTCTCCGCGAGGGCGGTGTTATTTCACTCAAAACGAGCATAAAAAGTATTTAGCTCATCCGGGAGAGATATGGAGAGATACGGATACTCAGTCTCCACTGAGTATGGAGTATGGAAAGGTTCTGTGCACCCTTCCTTCAGTCCGGGCCCTTCTCAAGCCCAGGCCTGGGACAAAAGGTCCAGTTGTCCCCCTTATTGGTGGCCCTGGCTGTAGGCATAGCTCCAAAAAGGGGCGTGAGCTTCAAATTAGAGATATAGGAAGCCCCTAACCTAACCCTTTCCCTAACTTTAACCGCGACGCCCCCTTTTGGAGTTGGCGCAAATCCCTATTGGAGTAACACCGACCCCTTTTGGAGTTACCCCACCCTCTTTTGGAGATTCTTCCCCCATTTGGAGGTCTCCGGCCTACAGCTATACCTACTTGAAAATCTCCGCTTAACTGCAGTGCTCTTGCATACGTCAACAGAGAAGAATCAGTTGTTTCACCGGAAGAGACAAGTTATGACATTTTGATTAAAGATTTCAAGGTCACATTTTTTTTCATAAAATAGCAAATATGCTGTTTTATATATAAATATAAGACCAGTAACAGTAATAAAGTAATAATAAAAAAAATGGGTCAGTTTTGATGTCTTGCCAACTTTAAGATTAGGTTGCAGTAAGGAGATTGTCTGTATAATATGTGGGTAACACTTTACAATAAGGTTCCATTCATTAACATTAGTTAATGCATTAGGTATCATGAACAAACAATTAACAATAAATTTTTACAGCATTTATTAACTTTTGTTAATGCAAGTTAAAATACAGTTGTTTATTGGTAGGTCATGTTAGTTCATAGTGCATTAACTAATGTTTAATAATACACATTTTTGTTAGTTCATGTTAACTAATGTTAAGAAGTGAAACTTTGTAATGTACCAATATGTGTACATTCAGTGCCTTGTAAATGACTTCTTGCTTTGATATGTTCCTCAGATCAATGTCCTTCAGGCCAAAAAGAAATTTGAAATCCTGGACTCGGTAAGTGTCTTAATGTCTAAAGAATCATTTATGACATTAGTGAGTTGTGAAAGCAATCACTAAACACAGTTTGCCTTTTCTTCCATATTGTGACATATTTCCGAGTGAAACGGCTTATCAAACAAGAAAAAAACTGTTTGATACTTCTTCATTGATTTCTTCACTGTTTCCTCTCTCTCCTCCACAGATGTTGTCGTTCATGCAGGCTCAGTACTCTTTCTTCCAGCAGGGCTTCAATCTCTTTGATGAGATTGACCCCTATATGAAGAAGCTGGCTGCTGAGGTGAGATAGACCTACACATCTGCTCCTCCAGGATCAACATCTCATTAACTCATTAGAGCCCTCTGTTTACCTACTCTCCCCTAATTATGGTCATGTGGTGCTGGCGAGCCTCAGGCTCCAAATTATCAAATGCCTAATGAGTGAAAATGAGGATGACAAGCACATTAGCCTCTATCCCACCTACATTTCTGGTACTTTTCCCTTAATAACTTTTTAGATGAGAACTTTACGGGGAACAGAACACCCGAGGAGACTTTTTCCCTGTTGCATTCGCACTCACAAAAGTAACCCCCGTAGTCACGTCATCTAGTTTTAACCATTAGTTTGCGTGCACAATTCAATAGCAACAACAACAAAATCAACAACACCGAAGGAGGATGCCTGGTTCAGAGCTACACATTTGTAAGGGCTGTTTGGAAACTTTGGCTGCATAGGAAATCGCCTTCAGCTGCCTTGCTGCCTAGTCAGTTAATGGTTTCAACGACAGCGTTTTTGAATTAATGGAACTCTTAAGGAAACTGGTCTCTGAACTGTTTAAAAAGCACATTATTTCATCCTACCTCCTTATACAGCCCCCAAAGGCAGCATTTTCCAGTTTTCGGACGCAACCCATGTCTTCAGGTGACAGTTTACAGTGGAAGCGTGAGTCGTGTGTGTGGTGCTCCGTGCAGCAGCCGGAGTGGGAAGAGAGACACCTCTTCTTGCCACTGTGCAGCACATGCTGAACTCAGTGGACAACATGTTAAAAATGCACTTTAAACCTATTTATCAACACAATCTTTTACAATAAAGGCTTTTGTGACTCAACATAAATTACTGTACTGAACAACTCACTCACTGACTTTAAAAAAGACGTATTGATGAAAGTTAACCATGCAGTAAAAGGCACGCAACATTTCCCTCTAAAATATTCTAAAGTAAACTAGATTTCATGACGGTTCAGTGTCTAATAAAGTTCAATTACTCACTCTCGATAAACATCTTTTTAATTATATCCATCATCCCAGGAAAAAAATTATGTAGTAATCCAGAAATCACTTTATTGTCTGTATAGTCACACAGTACAAGCAGTACAGATGCGATGAAAACTCAAAGCGTCTCCCGATGAAGTCCCGCAGCAGCTTGGCTGACCCCTCGCACACACATATGTGAAAAAGATGATTCTCTTTGGATACATTGTTGGTTTTGTTATTTTTGTTAAGGGAATTGTAAAATTAGTGCAATCCTCCAAGTAGCAGGCTAGCAGCTACAAGTTTGTTTACAAATGGCGGCGACTGACTCTGTGTTTCTTAATGATTTGTGCGTCATATATTTTTGACCAATCACAGGCTGCAGCACCTCCCACAGTTCCTCTACACCCCCAAAAGTACTTGCGCTGGAGTAGGAGATAAAAATGTCCCTTAAAATGGCTCAGAGAAACTATAGTTCCTCAGGTGTGAAATGACAAAAAGGACTAGTCCTGGGGAAAAGTACCTAAAACAGGCTTTAGTCCCTGCAGTGGGAAAGGGCCTATTGTGTCTGACTGAGGCAGGCCTGAAGATAACATGAAATCAAAATGCACTATTTTTTATTGTAATGCACATTCCTGGTCTTACTTATTATGATCGACTCGTGTTGTGAAAATGTAATAACTTTTTCTGTCATTTCTGCTCAGTTTTCCAAGGCCACATGGGAAAGAAAAAAATAATATAAATAATGTCATATCCTAATGTGTCATCCAGTCAAACCCTGTCTTACATTATTTCCATGACTATTTTGTTTTGTTACTGTAAATGCATTCCAAATGCAACTTAATGTTGTCTTTTAAGAGAAAACCCTCAATGTCGTTAGAACATTTAGTTTTAGTATTAGATTTAGAAATTGTAATATTATTAATTTTTTTCTCTATGATGAGATTTCTCTCAGTGTATACAGGCTATCATAAATTTGTGTAGTGAAAAATATTATCTGTTAAACAATGTTCTCTTTTTGAAGCAGGCTGGATTTCATACATGACACACCAGCACACAGAAAAAAAGCCCTGAGTTTCTATTTCTGCACACACAGTTTTGTAGTTTAATTGTGATCACTAATCATCTCGGTTGTATTGGTATTTCAGTTGGATCAGCTGGTCATAGATTCAGCCATGGAGAAAAGAGAGATGGAGCACAAACATGCCACCATACAACAACGGGTTAGCAAATCCATGCTATCTTCTATTTTCTACTCTGTTTTCTACCCTTTTTTTTTCTTTACAGTATCCTTCGTTTTCAGGGGTGTTAAGTAATTGAGTACAGATACTTAAGTATTATACATAAGTATTATTTGTTGGGATTTGTAATCTAGTGCAATTTAAACTGAATACTTGTACTTTTACTTAATTACATTTCCAAAGAACAAATAGTACTTTTTACTTCTTACAAATGTATTTAAACTTGAAAAGTGCTGGACTGATGCCGCCTTTTTAACTGCATCCGACAAACAACAGATGACTGACCAGAGGTCATTTTCAAATGGAGTGTCACGCGGTCTGCTGTGTGGAGTTCTGATCATCTGCAGAGGCCAAATTTCGAATCTGAGTTGTGCTTCCAATACGTTTAAATATTTGTGCTGCTAGACCGTATGTGACCACCCGACTGAATGTGATTTATTTATTCAAAACTATGAGCACGAAGTGAGAAACACTGACGAGTTTTGTCCTAAACACCTGCTACTTCTACAGATTGGACAGTTATGAAGTCAAAAATTATCATTCACGTATATATATATATATATATATGTGTGTGAATATGAAGGCAAGTGTAGAAATTAATGACGTACACAATTAATTACAAAAGCCTTTTGTTTATATACAATATACTGTATATAAACAAAAGGTTTTTGTAATTAATTGTGTACATGTCATAAATTTGTACACATGCCTTCAGGTTTAAACCATATCTATGAATTTCTACTCCCTATTTGCTGAATTATTATTGTTGTTGTTGTTGGGCAACTGTTCATTATAATAATAACTATAAAACCAGCAATGATAATGATGAAAATGATAATAAAAATAATTGACATAGAGTAAATATTAATTATGAATTTTATTGAATTTATCCATCTGCTCAACAGTAAGGTTTGGCAGCAAACCTCAGAAAACAATTCACAAAACCAACAGCATTACTACCGTTCTTCAAAGCTTATTTTGAATTTTTTTTTATCTTTCTCTATGTCTCGAGAGGCTGGATGCTCTGACATCACAATTCATGAGTGCCTTCTCTCATGCAACGAACATTGTGTGACTGTGGCAACGTTGTTGCAAATTTAAATTATGTGGTTCATTACACTTCTCAGGGCAATTCCGAAGTGAAGTGTCCACTGTGTGGCGCTAAAAGCGAGTGAACTGTTCTCCCGAACAGATGAAGTTTTAAAGGTTAATGTATTATTGTGATTTAAATCAACAAAACTGACCTCGCTACCCTAAACCTTAAACCTAAACCTAACTGATAGTGTCAGAAAAAGCAAATGTGACATGAAAAACAATTTCTGAAGCAACCACATCGTTTTGGGGTGCTTCTATGACATTTTCGGCTCACTTGTCGTCTCACATACTGTTCAGGACTCGTACCCCGATCCTTTGTATTGCATATGCAACATTCAACATCAGTTGAGCTACCGCACAATTTGATCACACTTAAACAAGCTTGTAAATGTAGTTGGTTATGTGATGCAAACGTTAAAAATAGTCATCCGCATAGTAAAAGTGTTTATATGTAATTAGATATCATTGTGTGAGGAACAGGGCAAAAAGTAAGTGTTTATGAACTGATAATCTGCTGTTTTACTCGTGATTTGAGTGAAAGGGTATAAAAGTTGTTGTTTTTAAAGTCGATAAAAGCGCCTCTAGTGTTCATTCCACCATGTTATGTACAACAGGCCACATAAAATTAATTCATCAAAAATGTAGTTATTGTAACACGATTCTGTGAGGTTGTGAATGCCACTGGGGGAGAAATATGACAGTCGTCAGAGACAGTAAAATGGCGACTTAATCCAATCAAATTTAACAAAATCTCCTATCTTGATTTCATTCCAGCTAGGAAAAAAGTTACTTTTTATTTTTATAATACTTAAGTACAATTTAATGTGAATACTTTTTACTTTCACTCAAGTATGTTTTGGCTAGATACTTGGACTTTTAATTCTGTAAAATTTTCACTCAGTATCCATACTTTCAATTAAGTATACCCCTGTTCTTTTTTCACATCTTCCTCCATTTCTAATCTTTTCTTTCTTTGATTCCTAGCTTTTTTTTTCTCCTCTTCCTCTTTCTGTTTTCTTCTAATGGGTCTTTTGAAATTACTTCCAGCCATCAAAGACACAAAATAACAATTTCATCTCATAATGTGCTGTCAGTCGATTAAAATTGTAATAGTAGTTAATCACAATTAATCACAGATTTTGAAAGTGCTGAAATTTTACTCTAAATATACTTATTTTCCTGTCAAATTGCATTTCTTCTTAAGAAAGAAAACAAAACCATATGTAACAATATAAAGCTTTATTAACATTTTCCAAACAAATCCTTCCACAATATAAAGATAGAAATGCACTAAAATAGCACCAATTCAAGTAACATTAAATGTTTCCCAAAGTCTAAGAGGGAGTTTGACTAATTGAAAAAACTAGTTCCCACATAGGTTGCATATGCATTGCAAGGGTATTTAATATTTCCGCTTTGCTACAGCAATTATTAAACAGCGTTCATGATTCGCATCAGCGCAGCTTTGAAAAGCGCTTGCAGACAAAAACATTTCATTCTGTGTTTTGGTGATAGTTAAGACTTGCCGTGTTTCTGTGGTAATTAAAATGTGCCTTACTTAGACTGACACCTTACTTACTGAGACTTGATTTCTGTCTTCATTCCCATCTGGGCTTGTTTTGTACAACAAATAGTGTTAAAAGCTCCTTTCCCCATCACTTTATCATTGTCACTGAATCACTGTTGTGTGTGTTTGTGGTGTGTGCGTCAATGTAATCGGACACATCGCAAAAGTTCCGCCCTTGCAACCAGTGTTTATGCTGGTTTATGCTGTATGGATAGTAAATGCGTTAATTATGATTAAGAAAAATGTACGCATTAAACTTTTTTAATTAATAGCATGCGTTAACGCGTTAATTTTGACAGCTCTACTCAAACCATATGAAACCTACATCCCTTAAAGTCTTCCCACCCCAGGTTCCTCTATTTATTTATTAAGACAGGAAATCTAGGTGGCACTGGCAGCATACTGAATTTTTAATCATAAAATGAAAGTAGTGGAAATAAAGTGGCTTGCTGCTGTGCTATGTGAGTCGTGTTGTCAGGTGAGGTTATTTCCACTGAAGCAGAGCCCCCTACTGACTTCCAGTCATAATATTGTCCTATCACTCAACCACTGCTGTCATGTTTGCCTTTATCTGACAATTCAAATAAACATCAGAGCATCGGAGGGCCGCCGGCAATAACAGTTGTAGAAGAGAAACTCTACTTTTGTGTGCGTATTTGATTCTTCGACATATGCTTGCCTCACTTTATGTTGTTTGTTTGTTGTGGCTTTGTTCAAAGTGCTTCATCACCATATCAGTAAAGGATGGTGTCCAGCAGGCACAGATCTCCCTGGGATCTTAGCCCTTAAGAGACAAACACACACACTAACATTCATCTGCTAGCATGTTGCTAGCCAGCAGTAATTTCTGCCAACTCATCTGTGCCAGAAACAGTCTGGACTTTTCCATGTCACCCTGAATTATTGTCTCAGCTTGCCTTTTGTTCTGAAATTTCAGTGGTATTGATAAGGTCTGAGAACATTACTGGACAAAAATCAAGTCTACATGGCCCTGCAGATTTAGAGTCCAAAGAATCAGGACTCAGAATAGAGTTTGTAAAGCAGAAATTACTTCTAGACCAGCACAGCGATAACATTATAGTTCTCTGACAGTCTTGGGAGTTAAAAAGGCTGAAATTTGCAATGATTTGCATTGATCAATGGGACCTGGACATGGAAATTTAGCTCTGTCATTACAGCTAATGATCATAACTAATGTGGTCTATTACCAAGGTAATGTATGTTTGTTTATGAATGCATGCATGCAGTGCATTTAAAAGCTTTTAGTGCAGGCTACTTATACAGTGACCCCAAGACATATTTGGAAACTTAAAGGGATAGTGAAAAAAAGACAAAATGAAAATTCTCTCATCATTTACTCACCCTCATGCCATCCCAGATGTGTATGACTTTCTTTCATCTGAGAAACAGGTCAATATTTAAATCTTTTTTCTCTATAAATCTCCTCTTTCACTTCCACATTCTTCTTTTGTTTTGGGTGATTCACATTCTTCGTGTGTTTCTCCACCTACTGGGCAGGGAGGAGAATTTATAGTAAAAAAGTCTTAAATATTGATCTGTGTCTCACTCACACCTATCATATTGCTTCTGAAGATATGGATTAAACACTGGAGTCGTATGGATTACTTTTATGCTGCTTTTATGTGCTTTTTGGACCTTCAAAATTCTGGCCACCATTCACTTGCATTGTATGGACCTACAGAGCTGAGATATTTTCCTAAAAATCTTGGTTTGTGTTCATCAGAAAGAAAGTCATGCACATCTGGGATGGCATGAGGGTGAGTAAATGAAAGAATTTCCATTTTTGGGTGAACTTTCCCTTAAACATGTCTGAATGTCATTGCATTAGATAACAAAATGTAAAACCCTGTAGTATCCAAAAACAAATGATGCTAGAACATTTCTCAGAGCCAACATCACTTTTCTTTCACTTTTTTTATTTTTTTTTATTTTATTTTATTTTGCTATTACTTTAACCAACTGGTCCCAAGGTCATTTTATTGTATGTATGAATTCAGTTCCCCTCAGTCAGTTTTTACTAATTTTTTCTTTCTTTTTCTCTCCATGTTTGGTCTCACCGTGCTGCCCACATTCAGACTTTGATGCAGGTTAGTTCATTTTCTCATTTTTTAACTATGAATCCATTGCTCATTTTGCCCTTGTTTTGGTCATATCTGTCCATGTTTAAACTCACTGTATTGTGTTGGACTGTCCTTGGATGCATGTTGTGTTGTAGGGATTCAGCTTAGGGGTGGATGGTCTATAAACAATTGCTTTGTTGCAGTCACACGCCATTCACGTTTGGTGTAATCAATGAATGTGTGTGTAGCAGGATGGGGAGACTGCGGACAGTGGAAATATTTGAGTTTAGAAAGTGTACAGAACACTTATCCCAAATATTCAAATTGTTTCATTCCTTGCAGTAGCAAGATGTAAACCAAGACTTTTTCACCAGAGCCAAATGATTTAGCAATTCAGGACCTTAAATGGCATTTTCAGAACAGATGGTGTCTATTTGATGTAGCAGACTGTTAAAGTTTATAAAGCAGCATTGTGGATTAACTTCAGTTTTTGTGCTGTAGTAGGAGAATGAGTCTTATGAAAGATTTTTTTTTTTTTTAACAAAAATAAAGATGGCAGATAAGAAATCCTCTAAGATTTAAATACCACACAGAAAAAAAAAAGCATTTCAGCGCGTTTTCATATCTTTCTATCTCAAATACACGTGCTAACCTCTCTCTCTCTCTCTCTCTCTCTCTCTCTCTCTCTCTCTCTCTCTCTCTCACACACACACACACACACACACACACACTCTAATTCTCTTTCTCTCGCTAGTTTATTCTCCCACGCTCTCTCTGTTACAGTTTAAACTCATATTCCAATCCAATCAATGCATGGCACGTTCTCTCTTCATGTGTTTTCTTTTTGATTGCATCACACCACACTGAATCTCACGAGAGCTGTCTAACACAGTTGTCAGAGTTGTGTGTTTACAAAGCCTTGTCTGAAAGTCTAAAATAGTTTTAAAAGTTTAAAGGATATTCAGGCCTTATTCAGACCCTGTCAGACAGATAGAAAGTCAGATATTCAGATAGAAAGTCATACAAGCATACAGCGCATTACCAAGTGTTTGTTAAGGTCATCTGAGTAATTGCTAGGTCATTGTTAGGGTATTTTGGCTGGTTGCTACGTGTTGCTTGGTTTTTCTGGCTTGTTGATAGGCATTACTAGAGTTTATTGGGTGATTTGCTAGGCGTTTCTATGGTGTTAGGCATTTTTAGGGTTGTTTCAAGGGTTTTCTGGCTGGTTGCTAGGCTTTTCTGGCTTTTTGCTAGGTGTTTTTATCTTGTTGCTAGGCTTAGCAGAGACAGGGCACTTCTAATAAAATGATTGGGAGAAATTGGAACGGTCAAAGGAAGTCCCGCCCTACAGGTAAAAGAGGAAATAACTTTTTGGACACAGACATCGTCTGTCAATCAACTCGAGAACGCGCATGAACATTAGCTAGACAAGCCGGGAAAACTGCAGGTTTTTTTGCATAATCTGAGGTGAAAAAAGCACAAATTATGATTTTACTGCTGATTTGAAATATATTTTTTGATCATAATTTTGACCAACCATTTTGGAGATTTCGGTATTTCCCCATTCAAATAGATAGGAGCTGCTCTTGTATGTTGCTTATTTACATAGAAAAATAGCTAGCTAGCTTGCCCAAGAGCATTCCAAAGATGGAATGACATGTGGACTGACTTGCTAAAAAGACTTTGGACGTAGCTAGACTGTTCTGGCTTTTTGCTAAGGTTGTTGCTAAGGTTTTCTGGCTGGTTATTAGGCTTTTCTGGCTTGTTGCTTGTAGGGATGGGCATAAGTACTCGAGTATCCGAGTACTCGGAAGTGACAGCAATGATCGATCTTTAAAATGATGATCGAAAATGAAAATGCTTGATGTGACTTTTCACTGAATTCGAAATTCAGTGACAACTACCTGACAACTATACACTACGTATCAAAAAGGGGCCTTATTTTTAATTTTGAGATTGATTACGTTGTCATTTTCAGCGGTATCTTGATTGTCAACAGAGACGTCTCATAGCAACCAAAACCTATGAGTAACCACTTCAAACTAAGAGTCCTTGGAAACACAACGGAAACACAGTGACATTATGTAAGCTTACCTGTCCAATAAGAAGAACGCCAATTCAGGGTCAGTTTTGATCCCCCAAAACCAAACAAAGTTCCCTCCAGGAATCAAATGTCATGCCGATGTTCACTCTAGTTTTCGCTGGACCACGATCACGTTCCCGCTTAGCCAGACACGATTCAGTATAAGGCTCTCGGGAGTGCGCATAAACGTCACATCCTTTGGATTTTCCCGGCAAAAGTGACCCGCTCCCTTCGCATGAAAATCAGTCTACAGGCTATAATAGGCAACCTAGGAAATCTGGGAAGGGCTCAGTTTTTAAGTTGCATTACAAGCCGTTCACACATTGGCAAAAAAAAAAAAAATTGTTACATACTGCACCTTTAATGAATCACAATTATCATCAAAAACTCCATCTAACAGATTAGGCAAATTAGTTTGTGTACTCATTTATGCGTTCCTCATTTGTATGTCGCTTTCCTCATTTGTAAGTCGCTTTGAATAAAAGCGTCTGCTAAATGACAATGTAAATGTAGGCGTTCTTTTTTGCACAAAAAATGCAATGAAGCTGCATGTAATTATACAGCCAGCTGCAGTCCCAAGCCCTGCCATGGAAGGAAGTGACCAATTGATTTATTCAAATGATTTATCTGCAGAGATGCCTGAATAGTTTCTTGCCCTCTTCCTGTCTATCTCTCTCTCCACCCCCTCCATACCTCCAGTGACAGAGTTACGATCTCTCTGGCTGTCCCACAACCATGCCGTTTTACTACCTCCTCGTGTTGCATCTGTCACTCCTAACACATGCACACACACTAACTCACTCCTCTCACACTGGTCTTTTATTCACATCTAACACTGTTGTGACACCCTTGGGATTTCCCTTTTTCAGTCTCTCATAGAGTTACGGTATTTTGCAGGATCAGCTGCGCTAGTTGGATGTATGAGCATGCTGTGCTAACGTGGAACACAAAAACAGGCAAATAAAAGACTATGAACTGGATTGCATTCTCTTGATATTATTTCATAAGCTGTTTGGGATTGCAAGCAATCACATTCTTTGTGATCAAGGATTTTGGAAATTATTTTCCAGAATTCTCCAAGTTTCATTTGAATGCATTTTTATCAAATCACTGGAAAACAGAGAAAAAAAAATAAATAAATAAAAAACAGTTCCTTTTTGTTAGTTTTCAGTAAATCTTCATGTGACCTTGATCTTTGTGGACATATATTTTTTAGTGTCTAATATTTCTAAGACATGTGACAGCGTTTCATGTTCTGGTACGTCTTAAAGATGAGATTCTGGCCTTTTCTGTGTTATTTGTATTTAAAAAATTTAAAATTAATTTAAAAAACTGCTACTTCTACTGCTAATAATAATTAAACATTAATAATAATAATATATTATACAGTTTAATAGAAAAAATATAAAATTTTACAAAAAAAATGCATTTCTGTATTTGTATCTTCTGTATCTGTTCGGATTATCAATATTTTTCATTTATTGAATTAAATTCCAAGTATTTGGGAGTGTGGCAAAATAAGAAAGAAAGAAAGAAAGAAAAAGCAAGCGAGCGAATGAGAAAGAATGAATTATATTATTTAAATATAAAATACAAAATAATTTTTAAAAATCTGTTACATGTTTCTTCTGTATTGAAAAAACAAAACAAAAACAAAAAAAGCCAAAAAAAAATTGTGGATACAGTAATCCTACTGCTGTAATAACATACAATCTATTAAACACTGATAAAGTTCAATAAGAAAGACTGGTGGCCAGAGGCGTCATGCCCATTCAGACTGAGGGGGCACATGCCCCCTTAGATTTTGAATGGATTATTTGAAAATCCAAAAATTGATTTACCTTCGATAAATTAAATTAAATTAAATGATTATTGCATGTAAAAAAGAATGTCTTTGGCAGAAATGTTTATTCACATGTCTAAATTTTGTCAGTCCGTCCCTGTTTAGGTGGTGTCCCGTGGCTGCTTCGGGTGCTCACAGGGAGGGTCAAGCACCAAAGGAAAATTCTTTGTTATGGGAATAAAAACGAATTAATTGCATCAACTTCAGTGCAGTTAACGTTTGCCAACTACATCTGATCTCTGTGGAACAGTCAATCAGTTTTAAGTCTTACATAGACTGTCTATATTTTTGTTTGATTGGTCGCTGTTCATTTCCTTTGGTGCTGAAAGGCATTTGATGTTTAAAGAAAGCAGCGACTTGTTATCTTATTTCAGTGTGAATCCTCACCTTTTCAGTCAATATAAACATTTTAAGTAACAAAGTTGTTTTTTCTCACGTTGTGTATGGAAAAATGCCTGCTCAAAAGACTTGGCAAGATCGAAAAAGTGACGTAAAACCGCCTGAAGACGTCAGCCACGCATTGCACCTCAAAAAATGGAATCAAATGGAACAATTACTGATACACATTTATTAGCAAACTACATAAAAAATGTAATTGTTTTATTAAAAAAGTTACTGTGTTACTGTTGTTGACCTTGGTGCCCCTTCAAAAAAATAGGTGCATGACGCACCTGCTTGTGACATCGGGTTTAATCAATAACCTTGGGAATCTTAATCACTTTTAAATTCAGATTAGCTGTAATTATTGATTCTCTGTTGTGACTGCCTATTATTATTATTATTTTTATTATTGCTTCATTATAAAGACTTGATAGATAGATTAAAATCCTTACATGTAACTCAATTGTGTGAGTGTGTGGGGGCTGGAAGAAAGAGGTTGTTCTCAGGAGGGGTTTTGGGAGGGGCAGTTATGCTTGCTTGATTAAACAGCAATGGTCTTGTGGACTGTTAAACAGATGGACAGAGCATTTTTAAACGTCATACGTGGGGAGCGTGCATGAGTAAGGGACACCGCGTGCTCGTAAATCTGCAATTGATGCCCCGGTTTCTGTACGTAACAGTGAAATGATGTTTGCGGTTGGCTCTCTGGTGAGGTCAGGGGGCAAAGCAAAGAGCTGGGCTCATAAATTGACAGCTGTATGCTAATCATGTGAATATTGAATGGTGGAAGTGCGATGCACGAGCTTGATGTTGTCATTTGCCTTTCACTCGCGCTCAAATGAGGAGTGCGCATGAGATCAATGAAGTGTGTGCCTTTGACTTTGATGTGAGATGACATTAGTGTAGGGTAACAAGCGAAAGCTTTTAAGGAAACAAAAGAAGATTTTCTCCTTAATTACTGATGCTTCTGGATAAAAACTTTTTAAAGATGAAGATATTTGCAAGGTTAAAGTATGCCCTGGTAAGTTCAAATGAATTCTTTACCTTTGTGTCAATATAAATTGTTTAGGTATTGTTGCTTTTTTTGTGGTTCATATTATTAGCTATTTTTTGCATAGAGTTAAACTGTATTTTTTGAGTGATTTGTTGGTAGTTGATTCATTATTTTTCCATTTAATATTTGATATATTATTTAGTTTGTGTTTATTTAGTAGGGTTGAATTTAAACTTTTGACTTGTTTATCATTATCATTTAGATTTAACCAAATGTTGCAAAACAGAAACGTTACTGCAATTATAGTTGTTGTATTACTTTTATGCAAGTATACACTCACCGGCCACTTTATTAGGTACACCTGTACATCTACATATTCATGTGATTATCTAATCACCCAATCATGTGGCAGCAGTGTTATGTATAAAATCATGCAGATATTGGTCAGGAGCTTCAGTTAATGTTCATATCAACCATCAGAATGGGGAAAAAAATGTGATCTCAGTGATTTTGACCGTGGCATGATTGTTGGTGCCAGATGGGCTGCTTTGAGTATTTCTGTAACTGCTGATCTCCTGGGATTTTCACACAGAACAGTCTCTAGAGTGTATAGAGAATGGTGTGAGAAAAAAATAAAAACAGCGAGCGGCAGTTCTGTGGACAAAAACGCCTTGTTGATGAGAGAGGTCAATGAAAAATGGCTAGACTGGTTTGAGCTGACAGAAAGGCTACGGTAACTCAGATAACCATTCTGTACAATTGTAGTGAGCAAAATAGCATCTCAGAATGCACAACATGTCGAACCTTGAGGCAGATGGGCACGTTGGGTTCCACTTCTGTCAGCTTTGAACAGGAAACGGAGACTCCAGTGGGCACAGGCTCACCAAAACTGGACAGTAGACGATTGGAAAAACATCACCCGGTCTGACAAATCTGGATTTGTACACAAATCTGGAGGTACACAAATGATAGGCCCACTGCAGCCTCAGTTTTCTGTTCTTTGCTGACAGAAGTGGAACCCAACGTGGTCTTCTGCTGTTGTAGCCCATCCGCCTCAAGGTTCGACATGATGTGCATTCTGAGATGCTATTCTGGTCACTACAACTGTACAGAGTGGTTATCTGAGTTACCGTAGCCTTTCTGTCAGTTCGAACCAGTCTGGCCATTCTTCATTGACCTCTCTCATCAACAAGGCTTTTTCGTCCACAGAACTGCCGCTCGCTGGTTTTTTTTTTTTTTTCCTGCACCATTCTCTGTACACTCTAGAGACTGTTGTGTGGGAAAATCCCAGGAGATCAGCCATTACAAAAATACTCAAAGCAGCCTGTCTTGCACCAACAATCATGCCATGGTCCAAAGCACTGAGATCAAAATTTTTTCCTCATTCTGATGGTTGATATGAACATTAACTGCCGCTCCTGACTCATATCTACATGATTTTATGCACAGCACTGCTGACACACGATTGGCTGATTAGATAATCGCATGAATAAGCAGATGTAGAGGTGTGCCTAATAAAGTGGCCTGTGAGTGTATACTCGCATAAAAGTAATACAACAACTATAATTGCAGGAAAGTTTCTATTTTGCAACAATTGGTTATTGGTTATTGGGCTGATTAGATAATTGCATTGCATGATTGTTGGTGCCAGATGGGTTGGGTTGAGTATTTCTGTAACTGCTGATGTCCCAGGATTTTCACACACAACAGTCTTTAGAATTTATTCTGAATGGTGCCAAAAGCAAAAAACATCCATTGAGTGGCAGTTCTGTGGAAGGAAATGCCTTGTTGATGAGAGAGGTCAACAGAGAATGGCCAGACTGGTTCGAACTGACAAAGTCTACGGTAACTCAGATAACTGCTCTGTACAATTGTGGTGAGAAGAATGTAATCTCTGAAACTATTCTGAGATGCAGGTTGGTGCTGTTTAGGTGGCACGAGGGAGACCTACACAATATTAAGCAGGTGGTTTTAATGGTGTGGCTGATCGGTGTAAAGAATTTCTACAGTACAGTTCATGGTTTCCTAGATAAATTATGATAAATGTTTATTTTGAAGTGCTGTATAGTACTTGAGTGCTATACAGTGCTACATAAGGCAATGTGTCATTTGGGTTGTTCATAAGGACCAAGATTATGTTCAAGCCTTAAGTGCTCTACAATTTTTGGTTGAGCTTCTTTAATAGTACACAACCTATAAAGATTGTCCCTTCTTTCAAATTGTTTGGATCTTTCTTAAAAAAAATTTGTATTTATATATATATATATATATATATATATATATATATATATATATATATATATATATATATATATATTTGGTTGATAAATGATCTCGTGGAATGTGACTCAGTCCGTTTTATTTAGTATTTGTTTATTTGGTTTTGTGTGAGTGTGTTTGTGACTGTAAAGACAGTCAGTGTAATTTATTTTGGTTGAGAATCACTCAAGCATGTTATATCATCTGTAAAGAATTGTAGGTAATATGCTTATCAGTCAGTACAGTGATTTGATCAATATTTGTCTCAAGGGACCGCAAAGTCAGAGGAAGCTTTGAGGAAACTTCAGGAGGCTGCAGGTCATTATTGATTGAAATAAGCGGGATTAGATATGGCTGCTGTAGTCATGGCGATTATGTTTTGACTGATAGGGATTAAGTGTTGTCTTTTGTCTGTCTCTCAGAAGACTTAGCAGAACAATAAGGGTCGTCAGTTTTGACTGCTGAGGATAAGAGAGAGAACCCCTGTCTCTGTGTGCTACTGACCTGCAGAAAGTAATTTGTGTTGAGCATCATTCACAGGAGCTCTGTTTTACATATGGCAGGATTTTGCTTATGATGACTCCAAAGTGGAATTTAATGTTGACGCTCCCAATGGTGTGGTGATGGAGGGATACCTGTTTAAGAGGGCAAGCAACGCTTTCAAGACATGGAACAGGTAAGACTCTAAATTTGTGATTGTGTTTGAATGTCTATGTAATTGTGAATTATTAAGTACACGGTTTTTTTTCCTACCAGGCGATGGTTTTCAATACAGAACAGTCAACTAGTCTATCAGAAGAGACTAAAAGTAGGTGGTTCATCTGCTATAATACAGATTTTATTTTTTTCTGCTGTTGAATTTTTTATTACAGTGCTTGCAATGCAGGTCTGTATTGATGTTCTTCAAACATTCTGGTTAGGGTTTGTTCTACACCCCTAACCGTAAGTAGTTAACTTCTGCAACTGATTAATGTATGCTTTTGTAAATGTAAAACTTTACCAAATCTCAGTTTGACTTAGATTTAGTGAATGTTCTTCATTCAAAAAGTAACCAACAGTGAGGACGTCTTCATAATATTTGCATACTGAATTCCAATTGGTCTTGTTTCTTACATTTTGTTTTTGCAAACTGAAATGTTTTTTCTTTCTTGCATCTATTTAACCATGTAGCCAGCATCACACAAATCTTGTTATTATTGTGATCTCACCTGCCGTGTGTGCTGTAGGATGTCTTGACTGTGGTTGTAGAAGACCTAAGGCTTTGCTCTGTAAAACCATGTGAGGACATTGAGAGGAGGTTCTGTTTTGAAGTGGTTTCCCCTACCAAGTGAGTGCTGTTACATATGTACTGTTTGTTTTTTATGTATGAGAGCGTACAGTTTCTAATAGACAAATCAATGTACCCCCATCAGGAGCTGTATGCTGCAGGCTGAATCTGAGAAACTCCGTCAAGCTTGGATCCAGGCGGTTCAGGCGAGCATCGCTTCTGCCTATAGAGAGATTTCTGAAAACTATTACACTGAGGTCAGTCCTACCAACTACTAAAATTAAAGGGATAGATCACCCAAAAAGGAAAATTCTCTCATCATTTACTCATCCTAGATATTATGACTTTCTTTCTTCTGCTAAACACAAACAAAGATTTGTAGAAGAATATATCAGCTCTGTAGGTCCATACAATGCAAGTGAATGGTGGCCAGAATTATGAAGGTCCAAAGAGCATATAAAGGCAGCATAAAAGTAATCCATAAGACTCCAGTGGTTAAATCCATGTCTTGAGAAGCGATATGATGTGTGGGTGAGAAACAGATAAATATTTAGTTACTTTTTTTACTATAAATTCTCCTCCCTGCCCAGTAGGTGGCGATGTACACAAAGAATGCTAGGCGAAAGAAAGAAGAAAGTGAAAGTGGAGATTTATAGTATAAAAGCAGTTAAATAATGTTTCTCATCCACACCTATCATATGGCTTTTGAAGATATAAATTTAACCACTGGAGTCTTATGGATTAATTTTATGCTGCCTTTATATGCTTTTTGGACCTTCAGATTTCTGGCCACCATTCACTTGCATTGTATGGACCTACAGCTGAGATATTTTTCAAAAAATCTTAGTTTGTGTTCAGCAGAAGAAAGAAAGTCATAACATCTAGGATGTGTAAATGATGAGAGAATTTTCATTTTTTGGGTGAACTATCCCTTTAAAAACATTTCTAAAAATATGTTTTCCATAGTTTGAAACAAATCAATAATATCTTTCTACCATCCCACAGCATTTAGATAGGACAGCATCTCCCTCCACAAGCAGTATAGACTCTGCCAGCGAGCCACGGGAGCGTATTATTAGGGGAGAGAGTATTCTACCACGTGTCCAGTCTCTTCCAGGAAACGAGATCTGCTGTGACTGCAGTCAGGCTGACCCACGATGGGCCAGCATCAACCTAGGCATTCTGCTCTGTATAGAGTGCTCTGGCATTCACAGGTGAGAGGTTGACGCTTGTTGTTTTTGGGTGTGTTTTGCATCATATTTTGTCCTAACCAACTGCAACCACAATTGGTTTCTATTTCTGTTGCATTGTGCTGGATGTCCTGATCATCAAATATGTTCTGATTGGTTATGATTTTGCAGCGTCGCACAACATTTTTGCTTTCAATGTGTACAGACAAATTATTCATCACTGAAAACTGTCACGCCTGGTTAGGACATGGTGTAAACAAATAAAAAGCTGGTCTTTCATCAACATTCATTTCTTTTTTGCTGACGTAATCAAGGCCACACAAGAATTTTTAAAGCTGAAGAATGTAATTCAGTGCACCACCAAACGGAATTGCAAAAATAAACTTTGTTTTCAAAACAGCTTTCTGAATACGCCCCCTTTTGCTGTTGTTCCGGGACACTCAAAACAAACAGAGCTATTTTCATAGCGCCACAGAAACACAGTGCTTACAGTTTTCGAGAAACATAACCTATGAATGGCTTACTTATAGTTGTCTCGCATATTAAGCTGGGATAGGAGAAAGTATTTTAACATAGAACAAGTTACATACTTCAGCTTTAATCAATATTATCAGTTCCTACTTTTCAAGAGCCTATCAAATTCCCAAGGAAACAATTAAGGCTCACCTTACATTATTTCAAAAGAATATATTCATCTTGTGGTACGTCACATTATGGAAGTTACTTGCTTTGCAAATGCCATTTTATGCTGTCTTATAAACTGTTGTAGTTTTGTGTTTGCAAATCTGATATTGTTTGTTATAAATATGGTAGCAAAGCTAGGATTAAGGTATAACTGAGCAATACAAATCAGACCACTATGTTACTTGTACTCATGGCAAACATCATTCAACATACAGCACATTTGTGGCACCATCTGCCTCCATATTGATTTAACTGTAGATAGATAGGCCTTAAAACCACCCACATCAGGTTATTTATCCCGCATATATCACCCATGACTGATCGAACCCAAACAGCAGAATGGGTTTAATGGAGGGCAGGCCCTCATCCTTCAGCATATGACGCTTGTGTACACATACTGCGTCATTCCCTCATGGTGAAGCACCTTTTTTGCTCCATCAGGTCCTCTGCGGATTACTGCCGCCAGCCTGGTAATCAGATTAAATCTCTCCCACCTTCTCAAAGACGGGTGCCCATGACCGCAGATAAGACAGCAGCCTTATAAGACCGGGGGCATTAGATTTGAATTTGATTTACTCAGACACAACAGGGCCTGCAGATGGAGATGCAGATGTAATTCTGACAGGTTTCTCCAGGAGGCAGACACAAACATGTTTTGCCATAGGGCTTATACCTAGTACATTTAATTTTTTTTTTCGATTTGCCTCATGTCACAGCAGAATCTAACAGGATATCTTACAAAGAAATGTCCCAAATCGAAATAATGCCATGTTGATCATGTTTAAATTTCATCCCATGTTGGATGGTATTCATTTTGACATCTGTAATTCATTTTGCAGGAGTTTGGGTGTCCACTGCTCTAAAGTTCGGTCTTTAACTCTTGACACATGGGAACCAGAGCTTATGAAGGTAAGATCCCAGTGAAACCTTCTAAATGTATGACACTCAAGAAACCTGTCAACAATTTGCCTGGGTCTTATTTCATGCCAAAATCAAAAGAAACATAAGAAATTCTGTTATATATATATATATATATACACTGGCGGCAAAAGTTTAGAAAAATGTACAGATTTTGCTCTTATGGAAAGAAATTGATA
Source organism: Myxocyprinus asiaticus (assembly GCF_019703515.2). NCBI lineage: Eukaryota > Metazoa > Chordata > Actinopteri > Cypriniformes > Catostomidae > Myxocyprinus > Myxocyprinus asiaticus. The sequence continues at coordinate 20,372,973 of NC_059378.1, read as the reverse complement.
CTTTTATTCACCAAAGTGGCATTCAACTGATCACAATGTACAGTCAGGACATTAATAACGTGAAAAATTACTATTACAATTTGAAAAAAAAATTCAGAACTTCTTAAACTACTTCAAAGAGTTCTCATCAAAAAATCCTCCACATGCAGCAATGACAGTTTTGCAGATCCTTGGCATTCTAGCTGTCAGTTTGTCCAGATACTCAGGTGACATTTCACCCCACACTTCCTGTAGCACTTGCCATAGATGTGGCTGTCTTGTCGGGCACTTCTCATGCACCTTACAGTCTAGCTGATCCCACAAAAGCTCAATGATCCATAACACTTTTCCAATTATCTGTTGTCCAATTTCTGTGTTTCTTTGCCCACTCTAACCATTTCTTTTTGTTTTTCTGTTTCAAAAATGGCTTTTTCTTTGCAATTCTTCCCATAAGGTCTGCAACCCTGAGTCTTCTCTTTACTGTTGTACATGAAATTGGTGTTGAGCGGGTAGAATTCAATGAAGCTGTCAGCTGAGGACATGTGAGGCGTCTATTTCTCAAACTAGAGACTCTGATGAACTTATCCTCTTGTTTAGTTGTACATCTGGCCTTCTACATCTCTTTCTGTCCTTGTTAGAGCCAGATGTCCTTTGTCTTTGAAGACTGTAGTGAACACCTTTTTATGAAATCTGTACATTATTCCAAACTTTTGGCCACCAGTGTGTGTATATGTGTATATATATATATATATATATATATATATATTACTTCAAATAAAATAAAAAAATGATGTATTATATTAAATTGTAAAGTATTTATTTGTATCGATAGATAGATAGATAGATAGATAGATAGATAGATAGATAGATAGATAGATAGATAGATAGACTGTATATATATATATATATACTGTATATTTACACTACCGGTCAAAAGTTTTGAAACACTTGACTGAAATGTTTCTCATGGTCTTAAAAATCTTTTGATCTGAAGGCTTATGCTTAAATTTTTGAAATTAGTTTTGTAGACAAAAATATAATTGTGACACCATATTAATTTATTTCATTATAAAACTAAAATTTTATTCGTTTTTGATATTGATGACTTTGATGACCAAATAATAAAGAAAAGCAGCCAATAAGTGCCCAACATAGATGGAAACTCCTTCAATACTGTTTAAAAAGCATCCCAGGGTGATACCTCAAGAAATTGGTTGAGAAAATGTCAAGAGTAAATTTCTGAAAATTCTAGGCAAAGGGTGACTACTTTGAAGATGCTAAAATATAACACAGTTTTGATTTATTTTGGAATTTGTTTAGTCACAACATAATTCCCATAGTTCCATTTATGTTATTCCATAGTTTTGATGACTTAACTATTATTCTAAAATGTGAAACAAATTATAATAAAGAATGAGTAAGTGTTTCAAAACTTTTGACCGGTAGTGTATATACTATATATATATTTATATCATGGTAGTGTTTGTTTTACTGACTTTCATTTATGATTATTTAAATAAAAAATAACATTATTATACAGTAATGAGAATTTGAGATAAAAATGTGCTTAATTATCATGCAACTAATGCAAAACATCTTAATGATCCTAAGAGTAAAACATTTCTTTATGCAAATATATAATTTCTTATTTTTTCTTTCAATTTGGGAGTGAAGTGTGACCAGGACATGTTTTCATTAAATTTATATGGTATTATTTTTATTGCATGCTATAGTTATATTTTTTAGTCTTATTGATGGAATGATGCTTAATTGTTGTTTCCTCTCTAGTTAATGTGTGAGCTTGGCAACACAGTAATCAACCAGATTTATGAAGGCTCATGTGAAGAAAAGAGATTAAAGAAACCTGGTCCCAACAGCTCAAGGTCAGCCTGCGACTCACTCTCTGCCAGTGCATTTGGTGACACAGATTGAACAATAATCTTCTTAATGTCATTATGTTGTCATCATGGTCAATGTTGCATTAATATAATGCTATATAATTGTTTTATTTAGGCAAGAGAAAGAGGCGTGGATCAAAGCAAAATACGTGGAGAGGAAGTTTCTGAAGAAGATGTGTGGCTCAGGAGCCCTGGTGGAGGGCAGTAGAAAATCCCATCACTGGAACGTGAAAAAGTGCAGGAGGCACAACAGCTCCATCAGAGCTCCTAAAACACGGCGGAAATACAGACACGACACCGGCATTTTGTCGCATGGCAACCTTTCTGCTGGTACTTACCTGATGATTTCTAAACATGTTGGATCGCTGAGAGCCACAAAATATCGATTGGATTAGTTGGTCACTGACATGCCCTGTTCTTCTTTCCTTGTCATCCTCAGCTGCTGCAGCCGCAAAGTTCAAAAGAGAATCTTTGTTCTGTCCAGATGAACTTGATTCCCTCTTCTCTTACTTTGACACCGGCTCAGGGCCTCGCAGTAAGTTACATCACCAGTGTGATTTCTCAGCTTTACTTTCTCTTCTAAAATGCAGAAATTATGATTTAAACAACTTTACAACTAAAACAATACACAAGTTTTTGCAGAAGAATTAATGGAAGTGCTTTTATAAAATTATACGGTTCACATTTCTGCCTTTAAATCCTCAAAAATTGGCCCCATTCACTTTCATTGTAAGTGCCTCACTGTAACCACGATTTTTGCTTCTTCTTTTTTTTTTTCAAAGAAAAAGAGATGGATGTGTAGAAATAATTTTTTGCGGTAATCAACATTTTTCCACAAATGCTGTCGATTGAGCTTAACTTGTATTAAACCCCAAATATTCCTTTAAATTGCTTCATTTAAATTTAAAAAATAAATAAAATAAATGACACTTTTGGGTGTGAACCACACATGTTTTTGTGAGATTCACCCAGTTATAGTTATAGGAGAATAGTATTCTTGGCCAGTCAAGCATTGGTTTGTTTTTGAGAAGGCTGTGGTGTGAGTAACGTGTCCCTGGCTTGGCACTCATTGGCCCCGCAGGTCTCAGCAGTGACAGTGGGCTTGGTGGCAGTACTGACGGCAGCACAGATATCCTGGTATTTGGCTCAGTGGTGGACAGCGTCACTGAGGAGGGTGAGCTGACTTAGTACCCTTCTTATTAACTTGAGTCATACTTGTGCCTTGAGCCCTCTATTTGTCATTCTTTCTCATTTCCCTTTGTCATTTGTATCTTTGTTTTATTGCAGAGTGTGAAGACTCTGATGAGTCCAGTGGGGAGGTTGATATCGAGCAGGAAGCATCTGATCCAGAGGACGGGCGGGAGCTTGACCCGAGCACACTACTTCATAAAGCATCACGGGCCAGGAACGTGCCAGTCATGGCTGAAGCACTCGCACATGGTGCAGATGTTAACTCTGTCAGTGAAGAGGAAGAAAGCAAGAGTCCATTAATACAGGCCGTCTTAGGGGTGAGACTTCCTGTTCTCGCATTAAATCTACAGCTGAAGTGTGTAATTTCTGCGCCACTAGTGTCTCCAAATGGAACTGAATTATATTCAGGGCCGCATTAAGGTACTGCGGAACGTTTTTACTCTACGACCATATGCTACACTGACAACTTTCACTGTTGCGCACCGTCTCAGTGTTTATATCACCATCTCCCGCTGAATGCAGTTACATGTGCATCCTTTTCGCGAACATCGACGGGGGCAGTTGGGGGCCCCTACGCAGTCACTGGTCCAGGGGCTTAAGCCCAGGTAAGCTCGTGCTTTAATGCAGCCCTGAATATATTGACTTTTCAGAAACCCTCTCTTCCATTGGTCGACAAACAGATACCAATGTTTGATGGCGCAGAGTCAGTGTTTACACTTATGGGGGCAATCAGCCAACAAACTGCTTACTTATTGAAATATTTTAACATTTTGAATATTTCAAATGTAGAAACAAATACACACATAGGGCCTCATTCATGAAACATGAGCAGAACGAATTGTGTAAATCGTTCATAAAGACTTTCTGACGTAAATTCTAGGATTCATGAAAGTTTTCACATATTCAAAACTTCAGTTGGTATGAACAAAATGTACACCTGCTCCTGACCATGTGTAAAACATCTGAACGTGTTGTCTCAGGCAAACTGCCATGACTACATTTTGATAGAAGTGAAATTATAATTTTATTTATTTATCACACATTATACATTTGCACATATACAGTGAAATTCTTTTTTTTTTCACATATCCCAGCTAAGCTGGGGTCAGAGTGCAGGGTCAACCATGATACAGCACCCCTGGAGCAGATAGGGTCAAGGGCCTTGCTCAAGGGCCCAACAGTGGCATCTTGGCAGTGCTGGGGCTTGAACCCCTGACCTTCTGATCAGTAACCCAGAGCCTTAACCGCTGAGACACCACTGCCATTACACATTAAATAAGTATGAAAAAATGGACTATTAATTAAATGAGTGAAATTAACTTTTAAAATAACAAATGATAAAGATGTTTTCTTTTTAAACCATAGCCTAAACTTAATTAGAAACTTTTTTTGTTGCTTGCATTTATTTCTTCAAAGTATAGTTTATTCCCATCTCTGATTTTTCCAGCAGAAGTGCTTGGGGTGAAAAGTTATCGGAAAGACGTTTGAGCAGACTGTTTGCCCTCTGGAGTGATATGAACTCTATAATTTAGGTTTCATAATTATGAAATTGATTCATAATTCACATTCAGTTGATAACGTATGGTCAATACGAATGCTGTGAAACCCATAAGTAAACTCATGTCGCGGGCAGATGCGTACACAACACAACAGGAAAAAATAGAAAAAGCCTGGACACTGTCGTATAGCTCGCAAATCTTTAATATCTTACAGCGTTTCGCTCAAAGATATTCTTCTGGCATTCTATTAATTTCTCTGAAGATTCTTCCAGTTGCAAGGGAGATATATCACTGTTATCATCACGACATGATTTACCCAAGAAGTTTCACAAATGATGTTGGCGATGCGCTCAACAGAACTAAAGATGGTTAGTGGTGGTGGACATCCTCCTGCCGGCATGAACTTAACTTCTTGAACTGTTTAATTCACAAAAGAGCCTCTAATGACAGCAAAAACATGCATTGACAGTAATTCCTCTCTGTGTTTGTTAGCCAAATATTTGCTAGATATTAAAAACATTTACGAGTGAGTCTGGTGCCTTTCTTATATGGTGTTTTCATGGGCATGGATTTTATAATTGTGAATAAATTTGCACATGCGCCATATTTGCGAATGTTTGGAATTAACTGACATACACATATTTACCTTACAAGCCTAGAGGGTACGAAGCATCTGTGAATCCGGAGGAATTTTTTCATGATGGTGGATTTTATGTGCAAATTACTCCGAATTTACTTGTATATTTACGAAAGTTTAATGAATGAGGCCCATCATCTTTAAATCTGGGGTTAAATTAGATTCTGTTATTTATTTTTACTCATTGTTTCTGTTGAAGTCAAAAATATCTCTCACTCCATCTCCATCCCTCTCACAGGGTTCTCTGATAGCTTGTGAGTTCCTCCTGCAGAATGGAGCAGATGTGAATCAGAGGGATGTACAAGGACGGGGACCCCTCCACCACGCCACATGCCTGGGTCACACAGGGTGAGAACTTAGGCAATGCTGTGGCACATAAAAACTCTGTTCCTAAACCTTGAGAGCTGCCTAACTAGACAGCATTTTTAGGCATCATAGGCATGCTATCATTCATAAAGCCCAGTGCTTTTGTCCTTTAGTCCTTTACCATATTAATACACTGTGAACCTTTAAGATGCCACAGGTGCTGAAGGGTTTCTACAAGATTTAATTTAACATAATTAAGACATAATTTAACTCTGGCTCTTTTGTGTTTATGTGTCCACAGACAGGTGTGTTTGTTCCTAAAACGAGGAGCTTCTCAGATGGAAATCGATGAGGACGGGCAGGACCCTCTCAGTATCGCCGTTCAGGCAGCCAACGCAGACATCGTCACATTGTAAGTCAAGTACTTCCTTTCCCTTTTAGGCCTTGGTCAATTTGTTGTGTGAAGCTTTAGCACAGAACTCATGTTTTTACTCTCTCTGTCTCTGTCAGATTGCGGTTAGCTCGGATGAATGAGGAGATGCGGGAAGCGGACGGGCCCTTTGGACAGCCAGGTCAATACCCTAGCAGCAGTCCTACAGAGCAACAGTACAGAAAGTGTATTCAGGAGTTTATCTGCCTCACCATTGATGAATGCTAGGGGGCGCTCTTGAGCGGTGACAGACTATGGGAAAAAATACATTCAAAGTGTGTAGCTTTAGAAAGGAGCAAGTGATATCTTCCACCTCTACCCACCGCCCGCCCCCCCCCCCGACTAATTAGTTTACACATTGTGTTCGTATGTGGTTAACACAAAATAATTACATGAAACCGCAATTTTCAGTATGTGACAGGTAGAGCTGATTTCAATTTATGTGCATCATGCCAACATGACTTTAATCGCAATATAATAATGAATTTAATTAATTATTGGATTAAAGGGCCAGCCTCATCTCATTAGACTGAGGTAAAGTTTGTTTCATATGAATTTTAATTAGTTCGTAATTCAGAACAGGATTTCTAGTGTTATTGAGTCAGCATCTGCAAAATACGACTGTGCGCACTTTTCCTACCGACAGTATTTGTTATTTTTTTACGAGTTTTTCTTTTCATTTGTGATTCTACTTAATGTTAATGTTGTTTGTTGTGCTTTTTATTTATGTTCCATCCTGAGTGCAATGATAACTGGAATACGGAAAATCTATATTCATGTACATTTTTCTTGTTTAGTTAGGTACTGAAGGGATTTCCGTTTGTCTAATTAAGCTTTTTTCATCTTTTGCATTTGTAAAACACTTCAAAACTCGCTCTACTCATCAGTCATTCTCAAATGCTAATGAAATGGGTGTTTTTCGACCCCGTTAAAGTTTTAGAGAGATGTCAGCTGTTCTAAATTATTTACAGAACCTATAAAAATTGTCTGTTTTATATATTTGTACTTGTATTGCCAAGCTCCCAAATGACTGTAATGTGGTTTTTAATGAAAACTGCTTGTCTAGAGCTGTCCGTCTGTAGAAGCAGTCCGTATTTGCATGCTTTTACTCGCTCGCGTACCAAGGCAAAAGTGCCTGTCTGTATTAGCAAGCACTGTTCTTTATTTTAGCCACCTGCTTCTGTCATTATGTGAAAATGCATGAGCGCAAATGACATTTGCTTTGTATTTTCCATTTTTTGCCCACATTTAATGCAGATGATCCCAGTTCTAAGACTAGCCCATGTCAGATTAAGTTTCAACAGTGAGTCAGAAGTGGGGGTGTAGTTTCATGCGAGAGTCACTAGATGGTCAATACAGTACAAAGCAAAAAACATCTTACAGACGTTTTCCTTTTTTTTTCTTTCTTAACCCTTATGTTGTGTTACAATCATTTTGACCTGGACAAATTTTCTTTTTACTTAATCCAATTGGAATAATTTGCTCACATATGGTTATCTGAAAACACACACAAAAAAAACTGACAATTTTCGTTACATTTCATTTTTAGTTTTCTTTTTTTTTCACTTTGTTACACCTGTTTTGTTCCCGGTCAAAAATGACCGGGCATTGGAAATTAATGGATTAGACTAAAACATAAATTAATATTAAGGAGCAGATTCACTAAACAGTTGTGCCACTTTTGCACGTGGTATTTCAGCGCAAATACCTGCATCTTATTCTCTAACCACCCACAATCACATTTAGCAGCCGCAATCAGCGCTGAAATTGTGCTGCATTTTCAGTATTTAAATGAAGGCATTGTCATTCCTTTCCATGCAAACAAGCCTCCTTTCTATGCAAATTAGGCTCATTAAAGATTGCGCTTCATTCACAAAACTTCATGCAATTTACCCTGTGCAATTTACATCGCTATTACCGCCAAATGAAAGTAGGCGGTAAAATACATTTTATTTAAAAGAGTTCAAATTTTCAACCAATTATTTCAGCAGTAATTAATCAAATATTCATCAAATGATGTTGAAGAGCGTAATAACCTGGCATATATCCAGATGTGCGGTGTCATCAAGCGAATTTTTAAGAGATGATCAAGGTGTCTGGATCAATGTGATGCTGTTCAGTCCCAGCAGGGTGGGTCAAATATGGTGGTCTCGGTATCCTCGGCTATATACTGTGCTCAGAATTGGACAGCAAGATCAGAATTGCGTGGTCAAATTGCATTCAGCAGCGATTTTGTGGCCGTGTTTTAGTGAATCGGGCACTAAAGGCCCAAACATACTCTACGCAAGTACGTGAACGCAGACGCACCTTGCTACGCAAGCTCGATTTCACTCGTTGTTGCGTTGTGAAATGTGTCAGTGCTCAATTCATAACCCAACGCATGTGCGCGCTGCATTCTCAGCATTGCCGCAAGGGGCGCTAGAGTGGATTTTCTTATTTCAATTAACAACTGTCATGGACTTGGGCAGCAATTTGAGTTGAATCTTTTCGAAAAATATATACGACTTTTTGTCCCTAATCCATTTAAATGAACTTGTTTTTTCTCCGTGTCAATTCCCCACTCCTCAATTATCGACTCATCTACCACATTCGGGCTGCATCCGATAACGAAGGCAGCTGACTTGCTGCCTAATCAGTTAATGGATTAACTGACAGCTGTTTTGAAAGAATGGTTTGAAAAGCACCTTATTTTCATCCTGCTATCATATACAGCCTCCGAAGGCAGCATTTTCCTGTTTTCAGACGCAGCACCAGTTTTGTGGTCATGCCTAAAAAATCTATTGCCCTCTTGTGGTCTGAGGTTTGTAACCGCCAGAGCAACGCAAGAGTGCACGTAATGTATGTACAACAGGACCATGCGTTGGCCAAGCACTCGCGTCTGCGTTTGCATACTTGCGTGAAGTATGTTTCGGCCTTAAACGAGCGCAGTTAGCGCAAGCAAAAAAACTGCGCTTTAAGCAGGCGCAATTCATTCTTAGTGAATCTGCTCCTAAGTGTTCAAGAGCATCCCAGTCTTTTAGATAAGCACATATGTGGATGTTTGTTTGCACACACAAAGTCCTCAGACATGTACACACACACAAACAAACACATGCCCTTTTGTGCATCATCTTTCCATGTACACTCTTTAAGGAATATTTCAAGATCTACTTTTCATATTATGTTGTGTTTGGGATCGTTTGAATCAGGATAGTCTGCTGTAAGTTACAATATGTCAATGACTATGTTATATATATATGTAATTAGGTAAAACAAGTGATATTATCAGCTATATGCATTGTAAAATCCAGATTCAAAGCTTTAAAATGTCACCTAATTTGTTTAGATCAAACAAGTGGTTATTAATTTATAGCATAATTATTATTATTTTTAATATGTTCAAAAAAGACATACAAATTTACTAAAAAAAGAAGTTGACAAAAAGATCTAATACAATATTTAGGGATAATATATGCAATATGAGAGATTTATTAACAATCTTAGTTGGCTGGTCATTTGTGACTGGAAACACAAAAGGTGTTAACACAAACAAACACAACACAAGGGTTAATTGAAAGAAAAATGGATGTATCTCAATAAAAATTGCTTGGAGGATGGAAAATATTCTCTGTAAAACATTTCAGTTTTGTTTTACAGAAACATTCAGTCCACTAAAATTTTGTTTTTAATATCTGGGAATAGAGACAGTGTAGAAAATAGAAAATCACAAACAGGGTTTTGAGGTCATTGTAAGGGACCAGTTCAATTGTTGTGTCTGGATGTGTTTTATACAAAAAGTCAATCTTAAAAATGCTTCTTAACTGCTGTGCTGTGAATATGCTTTGAACTGTTCTCGATTTGCTTGCTCACTCTCTTCATTCAGCTTTGGTTCTGTCGTTCGAACCTTGAACTCTTCTTCTCTTGCAAAATTCTGTACAATCTGTTTTCACACTGTTAGATGACGTTCCGTGTTTGGAAACATTCTTGTACTGTTTGTACGACAGAAATCTTTAAAAAGAAATTTTGTCTTTTGAAACACTGACAAACAATAAAACAAGCAAAGTCTTGAACTCATATTTCTGCTCTGCTTTTTCTATCTTTTGACAGTCTCTGCATCAGTCTGTAATTCCTTGCAAACAAACTGTGTTTGTTTAAGGACTTATGAAGATGTTTGCAGACAGTGAGGTGTAGGGGTGGTCACTATTCTCTGTTATTTTCTTTGGGTTGCGGTGTTGGTAAAGGGGCTGTTTAGAGGATAAGTCAGATACTGCAGATTCAGATGCGGATGGAATTCACACGAATGAGTGTTTCATGACTAGTTTCCAGCTAGTGGTTTGGTGACACACACAATGCAAGAATGATCTTTTCAGTAGGTTTCCATCAAAGATCCCTTTTGGATTGGTGTTTCGAGATGGGATATGGTTTATGTGTTGTTATTGTCATGATAACATTGTCTTACCAGGTATCATTCCTCTTTTAGAATTCAGTATACCTGTGAGTCCACAGAGGGTAAGACGCAAGAATTTACGAGTGAGTTACATTGTTACACACTGTTTGTTACTGGGTTTGGCTCTTTCATTTGGTATGGTGTTCACTTTATGGGTCTCTTACCTGATATAAAAGGGTTCTGTGCTTTCACTTGGGTGTTCATAAATAAGTGACTCAATGACTCCATTAGTATATCTTGAAAATGATCCGCATGGTTTCTACATTCTCCTCTTGAGGAAACAGCAGTTTTTTTTTCTCAAATTTTTCCTTCACATGAATCACACCAATTGAAATTTTGAGTTTAACTATCAAGAACAAACTACTAAAATCACCAAAGCTATTTATTCATTTTGTACAGTGGCCCTCAAAGTATTTGGACACTTAAGCCACACTTAAAAATGTATGAATGTCATTGCATAGATAACAAATATCAAACCAAATGGCATGTGCCAATAAATGATGCTAGACCTTTTTTCTGAACTAACTTTATTGACATCATTGGGAGGTGATTTTTATGTGTCCTAATGAATACTATATCTATTGTTTTATAATTTGAAACCTAATAAACTTCTATTTGGGAAATATTTATTTGCATATTGGCAAAGTGCCAATATCTTGCCACTTTGTTTGATATTTGTATCTCATGGACTGCCGTTCAGACAACTGTGGCTTAAGTATCCAAATATGTTTTGGTACCACTGTATTTATTTTTGTAAATTATTTTTGGCTATCACATCCTGAATATTTGTAACCAACCATGCAAGCGAAGCAGTTTGGTCACTTCCTGTTATTCCCTGCTGTGGTACTCTGGCTTGAAAAGCCACAATATGAATTTATTCCACCTTATTCTCAGTTCATGCATTAAAAATATCAGAAGAGATTCCTTATTTGTCCAGCCAGCTGCAGGGTAATAAAATCAGGGCAGGGATATGATTGGCAATATTGAATAACTGTCAATCAGTATTAATTCTTGGAGTCTGATTCCTACACTTGTTTCCTTTTTAGACGTCACCACGTGCACCTTTCGGGAGTTTTCGCACATGGCTTCACACGCCTTCAAAACACTAAGCAGCTGGGATGTCTTAAACCAGTGGCTCTGTGAGATTCACCAGTTGCTTTACCAGCATTTGAAGGATGTCTTAATGCTTTTACTCATCTTAAAGAATAATATATGAAAATATTTAAGTGAAAGCTTTAGGGTATTGATGAATTTTGGTGATATGAATGTGTTTTTAGATATGGTACTCTTTTAAGGCTCTTAGTGGGATTTTGTGGATTCATTCATGTTTTATAGTCGTATTATAGTCTTTTTTTTTTATTTATATAGCATTTTAAGGTTCACATGTCCCTTAGCTCTCCTGTGTTGTCTGAGCTAAGTTAAACAACTTTAAAGATAAAAATTACCAGTGTTCAATAAAAGGTATATGATTCCCATAATCATTAAAGGGAGATTTATCCAGACTGTCTGTTACTTGTGCAAATCTGATATTTAATTATGAAAATAAAATGTATATTCTGTAATATAGCCTTCTGTATTATATCCATGAGGACAGTAACATCTAGTGATAAGTTAGACAAGGTTTGAAAAGTTCAATAATTTTGTTTTCCTTTTTTAGGTATAAAAATGTAAAATAAGATGTTCTAGGAGTAACTTTAGATTGTTGCCACAAATTATTTTGACTATATATTGTGAAGATGCATCTTATTTATTTTACAGGTACTACACATAAATGATTACCTAAATTATTATTTTGTTTGGATAAAAAAAAATAAAAAAATACTTTCTGGAATATTTTGCAACTTTACCTATCAATGGTTTCCGTCAAAACATGGTTACAATATTAGTTAAACCATGGTTAATTTTCGAACGGGTTAGTCTCCCGAGACTTCTGCAAAAGGAGCTATAAAATCTACACGCTACCAATGCCGAGCCGTGGGAGAAAACCATCACCCCTCTCTCGCCGGACGACCAAGGGAACACATGTGGTTGACACACTCCGCTTATCCGCCTTTTATCAAACCTTTCTCTCAACTCCTTGACATTCACCATGACTAAATCACTGCGAGGAAATCCACCTTTATATAAATTTGAATGTATTATTATAAGTAGTATTAAAGGATATATTAAGATTGGAGAGAGAAAAGTGTTGGGAAAAGGAGTGGGGCAAAATGCAGATTCAAACTTGCTTGCACAAAAAAGCACATGTACACTGTTGTTACACTCCAACACTTATAGAGCAGCTTGATGTAAATTTCTGTGTTCTCACCAGACTGCTAAAGTGCAAATAGCTGCAGTGTGTGGCAGGTTAACACCTGGTGCAAATAGTCAATCCGTTTTTGGCCTCACCGTAGCCATGTACATTAGCATTAGTCTGCATATTTCAATGGCCATTTTAGTGTCATTTTGCTTATATTTTAAACATAATACAGATTGCATCTGAAATGATGTGGGTGGTAACTATCAGAGAGGTTTTGAGTATCTTTTATTCATTAGTATTCTATATGACATAAGCATGTTTATGTACATGGACAAACTTAATCATTCAGTATTTTGTTACATAACTTTTTATAAAAAGTTATCCATCCATTCATTTTCCAACACTTATTTGGGTCCAGGTTGCACTGGCAACAGGCTAAGCAGGCTGACCCATACGTCCTTTTCCTCAGCCACATCCTCCAGCTCCTCATGGGGGATCCCAAGGTGTTCCCAAGTCAGCCAAGAGATATAAGTCCTCCAGCATGTTCTGGGTCTGCCATGAGGATTCCGCCCATTTGGGCATGCCTGGAACACCTCCACATGGAGACATCCTGAGCAGACGCCCAAACTAACTCAACTGGCTTCTTTTAATGTGGAGGAGCAGTGGCTCTACTCCAAGTCTCTCCCGGATGTTTAAGTTTCACATCCTTTTCCTTTGGGCAAGCCCAGTCACCTTGCGATGAAAGCTCATTTCAGCCACTTATGTCTATAATCTTACTCTTTCGGGGATTACCCAAAGCACATACATCCACTGAACATAGATCCACTGGTAAACTGAGTGCTTCGACTGGAAGCTCAGCTCCCTCCTCTCCACCATTGTGCAATACAACGACCGCATTACAGCAACTGCACTGATCCGCTTGTCGATCTCACGCTCCAGCTTACCCTCACTTGTGAACAAGACTCTTAGAAGAAGCTGTTCACTTCCTAACTAGAGAGGTCAATCCACCATTTTTCAACAGAGAACCATGGCCTCAGATTTGGAGGTGCTGACTCATCTCAACCACTTCACACTATGCCCCAGTGTGTTCTGGAGGTCACAGCCTGATGAAGCCAACAGGGCAATCATCTGCAAATAGCAGAGATAGTATCTTGAGGCCCCCAGACTGGAAACACTCCAGCCCTTGAGTGCGCCTTGAAATCAGTTCCCCACCTTGGCTAATAACAGCCTGGACAAAGCACTGCCTCCCCTGCCTAACCCATCTGATGGTGTGCCATAATCTCTTAAGGGCAGCCAAAAGTCCTTTTCCGTGGCCTCCCCAAACTCCTCCCACACCAGTTTTCGCTTCTTCAGCTATTGTGGATGCAGTCCTTCTGGCTCGTCAAAACCTGTCGGTTAAATTAAGAGTCCCACAGGCTAACCAATCCTGAAAGCCCTCCTTCACCCTGATGGCTTCATTTACCTCTGGCCTCTAGACACATTGTTAGGAGTAAAGAAGTTTTCATTATGATAATAAACATTTCATTTCGTTAGAAATATTATTTGAATTCGTAAAATATAACTATTCAAATGTTGTTTTTTGTAATTTGAGTAAATAAATGTAAGGGCAATTTCACACTAAAAACAAGAAAGGTAATTGTACTGTCCTGCAATATAATGACTCTAATGTCAATTAAATCTTTCATATTTTACCTCCAAAGGTCGGGTTGGTTTAAAGTTTAAACAGTAAACATGACTACTTATTTATCTGTTTATTTATTTATTTATTTTATTTATATGCACACTTTTGTTTCTTCTCTCAGGAGTGTTGACTTGCTGGTTTTCTGTAGTTGCACATTTTTCCTGCACAGTGGAGAGCATTTCTTTCCTGAAATTTTTTTTCATGCTCTTTTTTGTTGCACACTGTAATTTTTTTGTTTGCACAGGTTTTTGCACAAAGAGGACAGCAAACTGGAGACTGAACCAAGTATTTGTACGGTGAAAGACAAGAGTGAAAGGAAGGAGAACCGAATTAGGGCATTTTCGTTTTTTTCCAAGTCTCATGGCATATCCTGAAAATGCTTCAGATATCTGCTTGCAGCCACAAGGATGCCTTATGCATGTAGGCCTACAGGAGGAAAAAATGTCACTCAAACAGGATTACTGTTGTTTCTTGATATTGATCTTTTAATATTCTTAAAGTGCACTAGACAAACTTTAGGGAAAGTCCTTAAATCCTAGATATGCCCCTGACAATAATAAAACAATTACCTATTAAAAAATATATACAACTATGAGTTCACAGACCTCATGCAATCAAAAATATCTCTTGGCCCGCCCACACAAAAGAAGCTTTTGCAACGCTATTGTATTCACCTATATAACAAAGCAAAACTGAAAGTGACAAGAAATAACAACCTTCATTTTCTCTTTCTCATAAATCATTTCACAAATGACCAAAAGGACTGTCAGACCTGTTAGACTGAGAGACACTCTTCGTTATTCATTTAAATCCTTCAGCAGTTCACCTGGTTTCAATTAACAGATTAAAAAAAACAAAAACAAACAACGATTTTTGCGTGCCAGATGAGGACAAAGTGCCTTAAGTTTCAATCTCTAAGGTAAGAACACAAAATGGTGAGTGTCCGTTTATGGATAAGGTGTATTATTTATCCCTTATTTATATTATATTTAGTGAGTTCGGATAGAAGTATCTTATTTATTAGCTAATATTAAATAATATTGAAGCTTTATTTATTATGTATATTAATTTTTACTGTTTATATATTCATACCCGAACTAGAATATCTCATCCCGACAATTTAATTATTCTAATAATAAGTGAAGCACATTATATGGGCTAAAGTGTTTTCAGTGTAATAGCCTACTATTGATATTGTATAATGGTGTAGAAACCCTTTTTAGGCTTTGTACTTATAAAGAGTGCTGAACATATAGTGTTAAAGTTGACCCCTTGTTTTATTTCATACAGATTTAAAACGTTCATTACTACAAACCCTATTAAAACCCTATCAGATATTACGAGTGGGAAAATAAATTATGTTTTTGGAACCTTTTAATACATCTCTAATCTTTTCATGTTTTTGTTTGAGTATTGGGTATAGGTGACTTTTGAATGTAACTTTATTTCAGATGAATAGCAATAGCAAGGAAGCAGGACATAGTAAAAAGACCACAACAACAGCAACTCGGAGACTAAAGCAGGATTACATCAGGCTAAGGAAAGACCCTGTGCCTTATGTCTGTGCTGAGCCTCTGCCCTCCAATATAATGGAATGGTAAAAATGTGTCTCAATTATACAGGGAAAGATTGTGATCTCACTGTGTTTGCCACCTACATGAAAGTGAAAATAAGTAAATGAACATAATTAATATTTTCTAAAATAATTTTTAGTACTGTCTAGAGGTCTCAGCATACAAATCAAAATATTGTTGTGAAATGAAGCTTTGTTCTGAATTAACGCCACAAAGTGTATGTTGATATCTCATGAAGCAATATTCCTTACACCAGGCATTATGTTGTTCGTGGACCTGAGGAAACCCCTTATGAAGGTAGGGGTGAATACTTTTAATTTTATGAAGCTGTGCAAACGTTTAGAAACTAAGACCTAGGATCAAATCAAAATTGGAGTTTTGTGGATTTGAGTCTAGATGCGTTTCATGCTTTGAGGATATCTTTATGCTAGTATACTCCTGAAAATTGACAAAATTAACTTTTGAAAGATATATACATCTCTTTGGGACCAAAAATATTGATTACTGATCTTCAGTACTAGGTAGATTACTTCTGAATTGTAATCTGGTACTGATTACAAATTACATGCCTTAAATTGTAGTCAGTAATGTAATCTATTGGATTACATGTTGAAAATAATCTAATCTGATTACTTTTGGATTATTACAGACCTAATTCTTGTTTTTTATGTGGAATGCTTTTGAGTATAAGCTGGTACCATTTTGACATAATGTTACTTAAGTGCCTTAAAGAAAACGTACTTAATGGATCAAAATGAGAACTGATATGATTTGTGTGTGTGTGTGTGTGTGTGTGTGTGTGTGTGTGTGTGTTTTATCAACTCTTTGCCTATTTCTGAGTGAAATTAATAAGGCACTTAAAATGTTCTTACTCCGGAAATTTGTACAAATGGTATTCATGTGTTGTAAAAGATCAGACCAGATATATTTGTGAATCAACGTAACCAAAAAAAAAAAAAAAAAAAAAGTGCATTCATGGAAATGTTTTAAGCAGAGTACAAAAGCAATTCACAAAACTAAAACTAACTTTACCGCACTAATGCAATTAGTTCTGCATTAATGTGTGGATTACTGCTCCATCTTCAGTGTGATTATAGCTACCTGGCTGATGGCTTGTATCAGATCTGTGAATGCATTTTCAAAATCCTCCCTCCTCCCCTACAAAAACACTTGAAGACTTCAGCTGTAGACTGATTTAGAATGAAAAATGTAAAATATTTAAAAAGAAGAAGAATTAGAGGGATCAATTAATTATGAACAATTTATTGCAGTTGCCTGATTAATATGTAATCATGTAATCCATAAAAAGTAACTGTAATCTGATTATGAGTATATTAAAATGTAATTTAATCTAGTTACAAGTACTTAATTTTGTAATCTGATTACATAATCCAAATTACATGTAATCTGTTAATACCCTGCACTGCTCATTTTACACTATGTAAATGCTTATCTACTCAAATGCTCTGTAGAATTATAATATCCCTCCCCCTAATACCACCTGCCACCGACTAGCAAGTAACAAACCATGGATTTAAAAAAATAGAGCCCTTCAATATGCCATTTACCTAAACTTCCTGTTTAAACACAAAAATACAACAAAACAGGAAAGAAAATTGTGCTTGTCAAGCCATTTCATGGGGTCTTTGTAAGTGTTTGCCTATTGTGCATAGGTATTACAGGAGGTGGTAGACTATTCTTTGCACATATTTCTACTTTGTTTGTAGGTGGCTACTATCATGGCAAATTGATGTTTCCCCCAGAATTTCCATTCAAACCACCTAGTATTTATATGATAACGCCTAATGGAAGGTTCATTTGCAATACACGGTAAAGTCAATAATCAGTCGCTTATCTTAATCTAATATAATGCAACTTTAAAATCATTGTGGCTCATTAGAGTTTGACATGTATCTGCTTCTTTTTTCTATAGGCTATGCCTGTCCATAAGTGACTACCATCCTGACACATGGAATCCTGCGTGGTCAGTCTCAGCCATACTTACCGGACTGCTGAGCTTCATGGTGGAAAAGATTCCCACATTAGGAAGCATTGAGACTTCTGACTATACTGTATGTACAATGAAGAAACTCATTTTTCTTTATTTTGAATGGGATTGTATGCATTCATGCTCCCAGAATAAGGATTTTTTTTGTTGTTGTTATTCATTTATTCTTTTTTTGTTTTACTTTGTTCCAGAAAAGACAGCTGTCTGATCAGAGCTTAGCCTACAACCTGAAGGATAAAGTTTTTTGTGAGCTTTTTCCTGATGTTGTGGAGGTAAAAAAACAACAAAAAAAAAAAGGATAAAAGTTACAAATAGGGCTTGAAAGTCTTTAAAATAGTTCGTTTTTTTCAGGTAGGTGAAAGGAGGTGCTTAACCTTCAGAAATGTTTATTTGTTCACCTTATATGAGCAGTTTTATTTTTTTCCCTTATAGGAAATCAAGATGAAGCAAAAGACTCAGAAAGACTTGGAAATGCAGGCTCTCCGTGTGAAACCGAAAAGAGCTCAAGAACATGTTGGTGTTCCTGCCCTTGATGGTCATGTGCCCAATTGGGGGACAATGCCCAGACAACCTCGGGCACACCACCAACCAAATCGAAACCTTGTGGGAACACTTACAAACTTGTTTGTTATAGCTAGCATTTTTGTTTTTGCCATCACAGTCAAGTTTGCGCTACAAAAATAAGTTCTGACTGAGAAACAGCTGACATGACCTGCACTAAAACAAAAGTATTTTAAGATTTACGCATTTCAATTTCATAACATAATTTCATCAAATTGAATTGAGTAATCTTTAATAATAAAATAAAAACTAAATATTTAATGTTTTATTAAATTTAATTTAGCTAAACATTACACAATTCAATTTGATGGAATTTTCTTATGAAATTGAAATGCGTAAATCTTAAAAATAAGATAAAATTATTCTTTTTTTTTTAAATGTGCTCCTGTTGTTTCCCAAATAATTTCAGAATACAGAATCTGACAAATCTAACCCAGGCTCGCTTCCCAATATGAAGGAAATGCGTGGCTTTCCGAAGTTGAAGTAATACCAAAGTACTGTTGAATGACTGAGCCAGTGTCTTGCAGTGACATGATGGAAGAGAATCACAGCTTTTGTCATATTCTTGATTGAACTTGCAACCATTGACAAGCTGAACTGAAGAATCATTTGTGTCAGATTCTGTTTAGCCTCTAATTATCTGTTACAGTTCTTCCTCATGCTTTGTTTTTTTCTCTTGGGTCCTTGCACTCTTATGACATTCCAAATTCCCCTGTTGAATTCTGTTTCCCGGCACTCGTGGTTTGCTTAATAGGAAAGTGTTGACGTTCAGTTGATTTCAATTCTTTATTAAAAGTGCTTGTTGTCAACTATATTAAAGTATGTGACTATACAAAATTAATCAGTATTTCCTCATTCCTATTTATTCCCTCAATCAATTTATGCTGTGAATGACTATTAGGTTTTGAATAATAATAAATAAAAAAATGGAAGTTGGATAAATGCAACATTATGGTTAGATTTGTTCTTTGTAGTTGTAAAGTTATATTCAAATATATACTCAAATTTTCTTTTTCACAAAAATATGATTGTTTTATCATTCTTTTTAATACTGAATACTAAAATTTTGCATTTCACTTTCTCTTTTTCCATCATTATCTTGTATTTTATGTGTGATATTTGATGTCCTTTTCATAACAAAATGAGCAAAAGTTTGTTTCTGTTGTGCCTTCAAAAACAAGCATTTAACCTTCTTCCTGTCCAATTCTGCATGTCTGAGACAAGACCCTTTGAATCCAAACCAAAAGATGAAAATAATAGATTAAAATAAATTGTGAAATAACTAATGTATGTGTGTTGTACAAGCATTAGTAAGCTATCATCATTAACATGACTATTTACAACACTAGTCTACTAGCATTCATTTTGATCACCTGAAAAAGACAGGTGGTGGTGGTGTAATTCCACATTTATAGGCTAGTTAGTGCACTGTACAATTGAATTAGTTGACCCTACTTAGAATCTTTTAAGGCAATCGGTTTGCATGCTTTTTCTAAGAAAACATACTTATTTGGCTCAAGTAAAGTGAACTTAATTATTTAAGTACAGTTTGCTAGTAAACTTAAAGCATCATAGTTTTTATTTAATTATTTAAACTGAGTTATAGTATGTCTTATACAGTAAAAGGAAAATTATGACTGGGATCTCGGTTACCCATATGGCACATTGGATTCTCATCAGTAATTCTTAGTGCACATACATCTGCACTTCTGTAAAGTACAACTGAGGAAAGAAGAATGACTTACATTTAACAGGTTCACCAGAGGTAACACTAATCAAATCACAATTATCAGTAAAGCAGACAAAACAAAACAACAACAATGGTCATAAGAATTAAAACTATATTAATTTATTTTATTTTTATTAGTTATTCTAAAATGTGACATTTAAAGTACTGTTTATTTAGGACCACGTAATGACAACTTTAGTGTTTAAAGAGTAATGGCAACTTAATTAAAACTAGTAAGAATAGTTTAAAAAATAATAATAATAAATAATAAGTTGAGTCAACTATTTTTATTTTATTTTAGATAACTATTAGTATTTACAGTGTGGGGTCCAAAAGTCTAATAGCAAATTGAAATCTGCGATTCAATCTAATTTAAACTTAATTAATTAATTTTTTAATTAATTATATTTATTTATCACACATTATACATTTCCACATATACAGTGAAATTCTTTTTTTTCACATATCCCAGCTAAGCTGGGGTCAGAGCGCAGGGTCAGCCATGATACGGCGCCCCTGGAGCAGATAGGGTCAAGGGCCTTGCTCAAGGGCCCAACAGTGGCATCTTGGTGGTGCTGGGGCTTGAACCCCCGACCTTCTGATCAGTAACCCAGAGCCTTAACCGCTGAGCCACCAAAAATCGTTTAAGGACATTTGTCAAATGTTAACTCGTTTCTACTAAATGCACTGAAGTACATAGAATGTTTCACCGCAATCTCTACCAAAATATCAGTAGGCCTATCTTTGGTTTTAACATAGCCTATAATTACTAAAGCGATATACTGTTACAGACATTAGACTTCCATGAAATGAAGCGCACGTCAACAGTCAAGAACGTCAATGACGTGTTTCCAGTAGCAACAGGGAAACATGTTCTTGTAAAGCAGGACGGTATTTTCCCATCAGTTGCACAATTGCTCATCTCTGTTCGTGCGTGCAGAGCCGTGCGCGCATGCGCAGTGTCGAATTCGTGTATGGGGGTCGTATCTAGAAGGGATCCCTCTCTCGACAACTTCTCGCGCATGCGCATTCTGTTAAAACGCATCTCCGCGTATTAATGATGGAAAGCATTAGAAACTTCAATAATATAAATAATATAACATTATTATTATTACTATCATTATAATAGTGCGACTATCTGCACTGAAATGGTCTGGTGGAAACAAAGAAATTAAGACAAACTGCTTTTTGAATATCATAGCAATAGTTTAGTGTGATAAAAGAGTGCTAATGTGCATTCGGATTACCTGGGTTGTAATCCTCCTTTTGTCCCAGTTTCCCCCATCCTGTTTCCTGTCTCCACACTTAATACTTTTTTTAATACTACTTATAATAACAAATAAAATAATGCTGTTTAAAGACGTATATCTCTTTTAGAACTGGAAAATGTAAAACAAATCTTGTGGAGATTTTGTTTGTGTTCCGTTGCTCGCGCTCCTTTCCAGTCTAATCGCAAAACAAAAACAAATGTGTCCCCACTCAAGATATATGTCCACTGAAGGGTGGATGTAATCTTTGTATATTAAAATATAAAGGTGCATGTCAGTGGATTAGAACCACTTATACAAAGGGCGAATATGTTACTTCTTGATCACCCAATCAGACTCTCAACAAATGAGTTGATTGATGTACTTTTCCAGTGACCAACAACATCTCATGTATTTCCAAGTGCATTTAGAAAACGAGTTAACATTTGTCAAATGTTAACTCGTTTCTACTAAATGCACTGAAGTACATAGAATGTTTCACCGCAATCTCTACCAAAATATCAGTAGGCCTATCTTTGGTTTTAACATAGCCTATAATTACTAAAGCGATATACTGTTACAGACATTAGACTTCCATGAAATGAAGCGCACGTCAACAGTCAAGAACGTCAATGACGTGTTTCCAGTAGCAACAGGGAAACATGTTCTTGTAAAGCAGGACGGTATTTTCCCATCAGTTGCACAATTGCTCATCTCTGTTCGTGCGTGCAGAGCCGTGCGCGCATGCGCAGTGTCGAATTCGTGTATGGGGGTCGTATCTAGAAGGGATCCCTCTCTCGACAACTTCTCGCGCATGCGCATTCTGTTAAAACGCATCTCCGCGTATTAATGATGGAAAGCATTAGAAACTTCAATAATATAAATAATATAACATTATTATTATTACTATCATTATAATAGTGCGACTATCTGCACTGAAATGGTCTGGTGGAAACAAAGAAATTAAGACAAACTGCTTTTTGAATATCATAGCAATAGTTTAGTGTGATAAAAGAGTGCTAATGTGCATTCGGATTACCTGGGTTGTAATCCTCCTTTTGTCCCAGTTTCCCCCATCCTGTTTCCTGTCTCCACACTTAATACTTTTTTTAATACTACTTATAATAACAAATAAAATAATGCTGTTTAAAGACGTATATCTCTTTTAGAACTGGAAAATGTAAAACAAATCTTGTGGAGATTTTGTTTGTGTTCCGTTGCTCGCGCTCCTTTCCAGTCTAATCGCAAAACAAAAACAAATGTGTCCCCACTCAAGATATATGTCCACTGAAGGGTGGATGTAATCTTTGTATATTAAAATATAAAGGTGCATGTCAGTGGATTAGAACCACTTATACAAAGGGCGAATATGTTACTTCTTGATCACCCAATCAGACTCTCAACAAATGAGTTGATTGATGTACTTTTCCAGTGACCAACAACATCTCATGACCGAAAATAGCAGACGTAGAGCTAAACTTATCGAATTTATTGTGTGAAATATATATTTTAGAGCTTGAACTGATCATCAAAACAGACAATGTAAAATAATCTTTTACAAGCTTCTCGTTGTTGTTCGACATCAAATTAAAGCCGCGTAAGAATCTCGCGAGATGACGAGAGAGGGATCCCTTCTAGACACGACCGTGGACAGGAAGCTCGACTGAAGCAGCTGATAATCAGGCTTTGGATGTTCCAGGGACCGCTCTAGCCTTCTTTAGCCTGGATTTTAATCAGGGCCTTTTTTTAGAAGTACAAAAACCGACGTATATATGAGCAGTGTGCCCGGTCACCTCTCACAGTGACTGATGGAGCTGTATTTTTGTACCGATCGCTGTTTATTTTCGATTCAACTGTAGGGCCGGCGTCCCTTGTGTTGGAGCAGCTCAACAATGAAGGCCTAACATCCAGATCTGTGGGATTTAAAGCTCTCCTCTGATCTCGGACACGAGGATCAATACACTAACTCAGGTATTAATTGAACAATATCACGGCTATATGAATAGAAAGTTGCATTCGTCCATTCTATTTCCATCTACAGAGCGTGTTTTATTTCACTTGGGTAGGCATGTAATGTATTTTAATGTGATTTTCGTGAAGGGGTGGGGGGGAGGGGGGGTTGGGTTTTGGAGCTCTTCTTGATTTTCCACTTTTTTTCTCCATTTGTGAGTCGCAATTGTAATCTTAAGTGTTTCGTTTAATATGTTACATTGTAACATTGACTTTAACGATTGGTTGACAAGCAGCAGATAGATGATACAATGTTACAAAATAATGACGTCTGTAGATGGTTGAATATTGGCTACTGTGTAACCAATTTCGGAGACTGCGGTATGACTGTACATTGATTTAGAAAAAAAAAAAAGAGTATTTTTGTTAATGTCATACCAGTTTCTTTTTTGCTTCGTTGCTTTAGCTCCGTTTTCTGGAAAAGGGTGGAGTCGATTCCTAGCTGTAAACATCCAGCGATTACGTATAGTTATAAAGCTTCATTATTGTAAATATACGACTGCAGCGCCTATATAATCGACATCGACAATTCGATATGCTGTTTTGTCGATCTCTTAACCAACGGTGGAAGGCCCACAGGGATCTAGGTAAATTCTTATATAAAAGGTCGAATACCCATTTTTGAGACGAATGAGCAAATTGACTGTTGCTGAATTTTCCATTCTTTCGATATTATTTCTGTCTACATCATTTGAAAGTCTGTACTTGTGTAAATAATTCATAATTTCATCGACTGCAAAGCTTTTGACGAACGGTGGAAGGTGTATTTCTTTTCAGGCCACGGCTTAACAATAAGGATTATTATACTGGACTAAATTGATTTTTTTTAGCCCTGCCAACATTTTCACTGGCCCTACAACAATTGTTTTTGACAGACACAATACAAAAATATATTTGTATATTTTTTTATTTATTTGTTTATTTTTTAAATCTCCCCTTTTCTCCCCAATTTGGAATGCCCAATTCTCAATGCGCTCTAAATCCTCGTGGTGGCGTAGTGACTCGCCTCAATCCGGGTGGCGGAGGACGAATCTCAGTTGCCTCCACGTCAGTTGAGACCGTCAATCCGCGCATTTTATCATATGGCTTGTTGAGCGTGATACCTAGGAGACCTAGCGCATGTAGAGGCTTCATGCTATTCTCCTCACCACGCCCCCACCTAGAGCTAACCACATTATAGCGACCACGAGGAGGTTAACTCAACGTGACTCCACCCACCCTAGCAACCGGGCGAATTGGTTGCTTAGGAGACCTGGCTGGAGTCACTCAGCACACCCTGGATTTGAACTTGCGACTCCAGGTGTGATAGTCAGCGTCTTTACTTGCTGAGCTTCCCAGGCCCCCCACAAATGTTTTTAATTTGCAACAATAGCTGGAAATTGTACATCTAAAATGTAACTCCGTCGCCATAAACTTCATAAAGTCTTGCTTGCACTTATTGTAACATGATGGCATGTGGTGCAAAAATGTCACTGATAGCAGATATAGAAAATGTGGGGCACAAAATGCCATCCTTATGGTTGTACATTTTTATGTTTTAACTTTTGATGAATTTCATGATATTACCTAATATCTAGTTATTGGTTAAGTGCCTCTGCAAACACTGTATATTATAAAAAATGAAATGGCATTTTATCCTGCTTATGGGGGTTTTTGAGTCAGAGATACTACAAATGTGAATTAACATATATCTACATAAAAACATGTTAGACCAACAATATTCCCCCAAATGTTGTCCCAACTAGCCTAACAGAGTTGTCTGAAAGCACAATTTCATATTCAATGACGCACTCCAATATGAATAAATTATGCTTATTTTTTGCTCTTTGCTGACTTTATGCTGTTATTGTTGTTTTTTGTTGCCACTGTTAGTCAATTGTTGTGTGGTGATGTGAGGAGCTTCTCTTAACTTAATGAGGTTTGTTGATTGTCACTGTTATGGCACTTTTCCACTGCACGTTACGGTTCGGCTCGACTCTGCTCACTTTACTTTTCTGAGCTTACTATTCCACTGCAGTTTAGTGCCGCCTCAACGTGGGTGGGATTATAGGCTGATCGTCATATTTGCGCTGCCTCTACTGCCGTGACGTCGTCTTAAACGGACACAAACATTACTGACCATAAACAATAACACAACCGCTAGCTGTTAGCTACTAGCTCATTGTGCTGCATAAAGCAGTTGTTGCATGATTATTTTACACAAGTGTAACAGTTAAATTGGCCTGGTTGTTTTAGAAGCAAGCTTTCCAGTAGCTGGTCAACTAAATAAAGTGAAGCTTTCAAGCAGAATATAGAGTTAACGTAACAAAATGTACCATCCTCCATCGTGGACTCCAACAATGTGTTAGCTGAGTCAAGGGCACTCTCCCTCCCATTGCTCACCGGTCTATTGCCATAGATAGCGTCCATTTGGTCGAACCACTTCCACTTTCTTCTGCTTGAACCACTCCGGCTGTTGTGGTCCTTGATAGTTCTGTAGTCACTTAAGTTTTTTTTTTACTTTTCCCTACACTGTTGGTAGGTCCAGTGGTAGCCGTGTGCGGCCAACAGCTGAGACACTTCCTGAAAGACTTTTTCGTTTTGCGTCGTTTCGTTCGTCGCTGACGAGAGGAACATCTGCAGCTCGTTTATTGACCACGACGTGGTTTTGCGCACAGCAATTTCTTTGTAAAGAAAGACGTTTTTAGTCGCGTGAACAAATGATATCGCTGTTGCTAACTTTAAAACTAGCGGGTTGATGTCCCGTGTCGCAAATCCAGTGACGCTGGTAGTGATGATTCTCTCTGACCAATCAGTGATCTGCAGGGTTTTGACGTCACATTTAGTATCGGGTCGGCTCGCTTGGAACCTCGACCGAGGTGGTACTAAAAAAAAAAGTATCAGGTACCAGGTACTATCCACAGTGGAAAACCCCCCAAAAAGTGAGCAGAGTCGAGCTGTACCGTGCAGTGGAAAAGCCCCATTATAGAGGTTTGTGTGTTAAAGGTTGAGGTCTATTGTGTCTATGTCAAACAATTGTAGGTACTGCCTTGCGAGACATACCTCTCTCTTCAGAGGCAAAGAATGCAGTTAACTTCATGTAAAAGTAATTGAAATGGTGACAAAATTAAAAGTTCTCATATTGTAAATTGACAAAAAATTAGTAGTTTAATAATTTTTGCATTTAGTGAACAAGCAAATTCACATTGACTAAAAGCAATATTACTGAGGACAATTAATTAGACTGTTGTTGA
This sequence comes from Myxocyprinus asiaticus, assembly GCF_019703515.2. Taxonomy (NCBI): domain Eukaryota; kingdom Metazoa; phylum Chordata; class Actinopteri; order Cypriniformes; family Catostomidae; genus Myxocyprinus; species Myxocyprinus asiaticus. The sequence continues at coordinate 20,346,325 of NC_059378.1, read as the reverse complement.
GAGAACTCAAAAATCCTTTTGCCTTGTTTTTTTTTTTTTTTTTTTTTTGAAGATTGCTCAATTCCTTATTTTACAGTGTAGTGACCTGTTAGATATCCGTACAAGAAAAAAAAGCCCTCATAAAGATAAAAGTTCCCCTGAAAATCATATTCAGGGGGCAAAAATTGCCCCTTAATAAAATCATTAAGTTCTGACACTGGTGCCAAACATTCCTGATTTAATTTTTTCAATCCCACTCATGCTTCCAAGACTATCACAAGTCTTTCTCACATTCTTCATAATAATCTATTTTAGCCAGCTATATAGCTTTACCTTGGTGGCATATTTTGCATTAGCAGAATTCAAAAAACATTAAGTATATTACAGAAAAACAAATGTGTACGTATGCAAAGCATAAAAACAAATGATCAACAAACATAAAATATAGGGGCAATGCTGCTCTGGCCCGTTAAAGCAAGTGACGTTTCCCTGGGCTATCTTTATTATTGAGCCCTGCAGGCAACTCCGTTTTTGGGAGCAATGTGAGTGTTTACATTTAGAAGTGCTTTTGTGCTCTTTTTGTATTTTAGTTTCACATTTTATTCATTTAATATATACACAGGCATGGCTTCGCAGCTGCAGGTATTCTCTCCTCCATCTGTGTCTTCCAGTGCCTTCTGCAGGGTGAAAAAAATGAAAGTGGAGAGCTGTGCATGGGATGCTTCCAATGAAGCGTACAGTTCCGTGGGCCAAGCGTACAGCTTCAACCCCGCAGCAGGCCTCCCTTTTGGCACCTCCGGCCTGGTCTTTCCCCCTGCGTCTCGGGGCCAGGTGGTGGTCCGTGCGGCAGATAGCACTGGGAGCCTCGCGCGTGGTTCCAGCCGAAGAGCCTCCCACAACAACCACCACTTGGAATCCCACTCCACCCGCACACAGAGGTACGGCGTGAAACGGAAGAACGAGGAGGTGGAGAGTTCCGGAGGTGGGGGCAGCGGTAGTGGCAGCGTTCAGATTCTGGAGGAGCTCTCTGCGCCTGCCTTCTCCGCCCGCACAGGAGGAGCTGGAACTACAGCCCAGTCCATCCCCCACTCTGCACCCACCACCAAGAGCAGCAGCTCCAATGGGGAGGGGGACTACCAGCTGGTCCAACACGAGATCCTATGCTCAGTTTCCAACAGCTATGAAGTTCTTGAGTTTCTTGGTCGGGGAACATTTGGGCAGGTGGCCAAGTGCTGGAAAAGAGGCACCAGTGAGATTGTGGCCATCAAAATCTTGAAGAACCATCCTTCATATGCACGTCAGGGACAGATTGAGGTAGGTTATAATGCAATGGGTTAATATTTTGCAACCTTGGCTTTATTATTTACCCTCA